>NW_021636442.1:0-270714 GCF_004799145.2 Neltuma alba | reverse complement strand
TTATTGAATTAAGTGAGGCCATTTAAGTACCTTTTTCTTTCTCATCTTTATTTTGGTCTCTCCACGTTTCTCTCTCCATGATGTAGCTGAGAAGCAAAATTTTGAGTTTTTTCATTCAATCTGACTATTTCATGAAAAGCCCATTTATTCCATTGTGATCCCAAACAATAATTTTTAGGAAGAAGTTCGTTCATCCTCAAATAAGCGTTTGGTATGGTCCAACGCGATCCCAGACATGCCTTTTTTTTTTGAGTAGGATGTTATCGCTAACTCCGAGTATCCAAGCACAACGGCCAGACTAATCGTGGGTGCCACTACGAGGAATCGAGCCCAAGACCTGGCGGGTACGCGGCGCCTTGCCTTCCCCTTGTCAACCAATCGATCCCAGACATGCCTTTAAATTGAGTGAGGAGCCACAATATGATTAGAAATGGCTCAGCTTCATTTTTTATTATTTTTATTCAATAGATACCATAACTTACAATCTCTAAGCTATACAGGTTAAAAAAAAAAACTTAAAATTCTGATATCAGCAAAATCAATTCTGATATGGCAAGGTAAAAAAATATCCTGATATGGGGAGTATTTTTCATTTTTTTCGCATTTTCTAAATTGAACCCTTTTTTGGCCAAAATTTTGAATTGAATCCTAAAGTATAAAATCTCAAATCGGGATAGCCCAGCCGAGAAGTTACATCCTGTTCTTCGAAATTTCTCCTATACTCGCCGTTTACATCGCATCCAGAGCTCCGATCGTCCTCCGGCGGCATCCTTCGTCTCATTTGTTGCCCTAATTTGTGAGTTCTCTACATTAATCGGCAAATGGCATCCTACGAAAAGATTAGAGAGCGCGCCGGGCTAGCACTACGCCCGCCTTCGCTGATGACGATGTTCCGGAACCGACTGATCAAGAAGAAGTTTTTGATATGCTTTTCAACCATCAATTTATATATATATGTGTGTGTGTGTGTGTTTGTGTGCTTCTGTTTATGCAATTTTAAGATCAGTTTGCTTAACATTCTTAAATCATATAGGTCTATGCTTACGGGTGAAACTCATGAGAAGCCTTCCTTCACTAAAAAAGGTACCGACATCTGTTTGCAACTTTCCATTTTTGTTGGGCTAATAATCTAATGTGTTGACAAAAAATTTGTGTGGAAAATTGGGTCTTGACTTTTGACTCATGTATGCGTTGAAATTCTTGGTATACCATATTGTGAATGTGGCTTGTCATTACATTCAGAAAAGTGAAATTTTTCTTGAATATCGCAGGTTGTCTCTTGCATAACAGAGGACACACACACACACACACATTTTAATATATGATGATGAAAAGCCAATGTACAAGTCTGTTGGATGATATAATACTACCAACTGTGCTTACTCCTAACCATAACCCATGCACCATGTTAATTTCTATTATACGAACTGCAACATGAAATGTGAGGGGGGGGGTGTCAGCTGCCTTGGGATGCTGCCCCCGGCTTCCCCTTAATTTTGGGGTTCTTCCCAAATGTTTTCTTTGCGATTCTATTTATTCACAAAAAATGAGTAGCATTTTTGATTTGAATTTATGCAAAAAAGGGTTTAGTTTTTAATTTTTTATGATTTTTTTCAAGATATAGCACTCTAAGTTAAGAAGAAATTAACCATTTTAAAGAGGTAATGTTTAAAAAATCATTAAAAAAATTTAAAAATAACCTTTTTTGTAAATAAGATATCAAAATGTTACTCATTTTATGTATTAGAATTGCAAAACTCGTATTTCGGACTTTATTGTATCCCTCCGTTCTTGTATTATATCACCTCGAAGTTTTAATATAAGATCTATTCAACTAATTTGAGTAGATTAAAAAAATTAGTTCAGTTAGTTATTGTAACAAAGATGAGTTGATTTTCCTAAAGTACCCTTTTTAATCATGATTACCTTTGAATAAAAACAATTTGACATTTATAATTAATAGAAAAACTTTAGAAAATGAATTACAAATTTGGGGGATAATCCACAGTTAACTCTTATATTAAGGATGTCGGAGGTAGTATATATAAAGTAGGCAATCTAGCTACAGGTATTTTATATGCATTTACGTATACATACATTTAATAAACTTGCTCGAGTTTTCCACAGTCAATTCAGAGAGTCATACGCACATTTAAATTCAATTAAGTAGGTGTGGAAGCAATCCATTTCCTTCTTCCATAATCAAAACACATTAACACAGTCGGATCTAATAATAATTGGAAAGCAACAACTAAACCTTCATGCGTTTGTTTATTTAGACAAATAGACATCTAACATACACACTCCTCAAATCAATATGACAGTAGGCTGAGTAATACCAATACAAGCAACATTATAAATGATTCTGCACGCTTCCAAATCAACTCTCATCAGCACTGACTCGCTATTTTTCTTCCCATAAATCTCGAATGATGCATATATGGATGCAGATCTCTAAGAGGTTGGCTTCGTCATTGTGTTGCCAATGTCAATCACAAAACGATACCTAACATCAGCTTTAATCAGTCGCTCCATTGCAGTGTTCACGTAATCCATTGAATCACTTCTATGTCTGGTCTCACGTTATGCTTGGCTGCAAAATCTACCATCTCTTGCGTCTCCTTCATCCCTCCAATTCCACTTCCGGCCACTATCTTCCTCCCTGCCAATCCATATATATATTGTTAGAGAGCATTTCAATTTCACCTTTCAATCAATAATATTCTTCAGTTTATTATTATTTAATCGTTTTCCATTTATACTCACCCGAAAGTAAAGGAAATACTGGCAATTCCAGAGGCTTCTCAGGCGCACCAAGCAACACAAGTTTGCCGTTTGGCTTCAGTAGACCGATCAAAGGCAAAAGAGCATGCACTGCAGAAACTGTGTCTATTATGCCATCAAAGATGCCCACCGCAGCCTGCACAGAGATACAAATAAAGATGACATAATAAATCAAATGAATAAGGTCTTATCTATAATATATGTATATTATGATTATATACATCAGCACACAAAAATATACATTCACCTGCATCTGATCTTGCTCACGGCTGACAATAAAGGAATCAGCTCCAAGATGTTCAATGGCTTCCTTCTTCTTGTTAGGAGAAGTGCTTATGACAGTGACCTTAGCTCCAAAGGCTTTGGCAAACTTGACAGCCATATGGCCAAGCCACCGAGACCAACCACACCCACATGAAGGCCAGGCTTGTCCAGACCAAAGTACCTCAAAGGGCTATACACAGTGATCCCGGCACAAAGCAGAGGACCCGCAGAATCAAGAGGCAAAGCATCTGGAATGCGAACCACGAAATGCTCATCTGCAACCATAAAATCAGAGTAACCTCCGTATGTGATAGTCCCATCCACGTACTCGGCTCCATATGTGAGAATATTACTTTGAACAGTGATTCTCAAGATCGTCAGAACAACTTCCGCAGGATCTGCACGAACCAACCAAACATCCCACACCGACTCTGTCTCCAACTCTGAACTTGTCCACCTTGCTTCCAACTTCCGTCACCACCCCAACAATCTCATGCCTGTATCGAAGTTAATGAGTTTCATTTTCAAACATTCGCAGAGGTTTATATATACATATTGGGCATATGTACGTACCCAGGTACGAGTGGGTAGACGGAAGAGCCCCAGTCGTTCTTGAGCATGTGGAGGTCGGAATGGCATATTCCACAGTAAAGGACTTTGAAAGTCACATCTTTGTCTGCGGTTTCTCTGAAAAAACGAAATAGAAGTTCATGTTAGTTAAGGATGAAATGAAGAAGGGAATAATAAGGATGCAAAAGATTGAATAATGAAGGAATTTTATATATGCCTTCGAGAGAAGTTGAAAGGAGAGAGAAGGCCAGAAGAATCCCTAGCAGCCATCCGAAGGCCTTCCTGGGATGCTCAAACTCAGCTTGTGCTACGGCCATTTCAACGCTCAAACAGATCACAACGAGAATATTATGGACAGATCAGAGAGTATAGCAGACAGAAAAGAGACAGTGAGAGTGAGCTTAGTGAGAGAGAGGAGTAAGTACGAGAAAGGATCGAAGGTGGTGGTGCTTATTTATGAGTGAGAAGGGGAGGGTTGGTGACTTGGGGTTGACGAAATCGATGACGCACACGTGACGTCACTGCTGACGAGGTTGTTTTATTTTGTCTTTTAACTTTTCGACGACATGCGCCCTAAAAAAAGGAGAAAGGAAGGTCAGCCGTTTCTTGGCAAACACACGAACAAGTAGGAGTTGGATCCACTCCAAGATACCCTCCCCATCCTCTTTTCCTTCCTTACTCTCATTTTTAATTTTTTCCTTCACAACTATTCAGATTTAATATTTTATAAAAATAAATATGATTAAATAGATAAAAAAATTTAAACGGTTAAAATAGAATATGAACAGTTTACAACTGTGTAACAAAATTAAAAAAAATTTGTTCTATAATAAAAGTATGCTATTGTGAACTATTTAAATTGGATTTTAACTATTTAAATTTATTTATCTATTTTTTATAATAATATTTATTTTTATAAAATATTAAATATGGATTATTGAAATTTTGACTCAATAATTGTAGAGGGCCCAAAAAGGAGAATAATGGAGGGGAGGATAAGGAAAGGACGGTGGAGAGAATCCGAGTCCAAAAGCATTTGCAGGTCAAATGAAATTCTAATGATGATCAGGGGGAAAAAACAAGAAGTGGGTGAAATTCTAATGATAACGAAGTTTGACCCGGGTAACAATCTTCTTGCTGCAGTAATATACTACTTCCGGTCCTAATTATAAGAGTTAGTTGATTAATTTGAAGAGATTAAAGAAGTAAGTTGAGTTAGTTATTTGCTCTAAATAGGTGTTGTCTTTCCTAAAATATCCTTGTTAATCAAGTGTATTGATTAGAATTATTATTGTTAGAAGGGTTATTTTGAAAAAAAATATATAAATATGAGAAACAAAGTAGATTGGGGTGTATATTTAGGACCAAAATAGAAGTCAAATAGGGTATTATATTAAGGACCGGAGGTAGTACATGCTAACTCCAGTATTAAATATAAGAGCTTGTTGATTAATTTGAATAAATTAAAAAAATAAGTTAAATTAATTATTTATAATAAATAACTGTTATCTTTTTTAAAATATATTTATTAATCAAGTGTGTTAGCTAGAATGTACCGTTATTAGAAATATTATTTTAAAAAAAATGGATAAATATAAGAGATAAAGTAGATTGAGATCTTATATTTAAGACTAAAATAAAAATCAGACGATGTCTTTTATTAAGGACAGAAGGTAGTATTAATTAGTCAAAATTTTGTTTTAATACATGTTTTATCGTTAAAACCTTTATTTTGTTTGTTTGTTTTAAATTTGAACATGTGATATGAATGTTACAGAAAGTTAATAATACCCACTACAAATAATTAAGTATGTTTTGAGTCAGTCCGGGTGAGCTTTTTTTTAAGTGTATGAATGTTACAATTAAAGATTCAAATCAAAATAATGTATTTTCAAATAGTGAAAATATCATCTTCACGTCTAGTTAGGAAGTCACTTAAAAATATTGACAATTCAACATTTCTATTTGTTTATATGAGTGTTTGATTTAACTTATTAGTTGATTTTTAAATTAATTGAGTCAACTAATTAACATAAGTGATAACTATATATATAATATATATATATATATAAAAGGCCGATTCGTGTGCTTTTGAAGCATTTTAAAAATATACATATTAATCATGGGGACTAACTAATTAATTATTTCAAGTTATTATTCCTTTGATTTTTAATGTATATAAGACCTAATTATTGAGTCGAGCTTTAATCCAAAATGTAAGATTTATTTTTCATATTTATTAGTTTTTTCTAAATTACCCATATTGATACTTTTTCAACCATAATTAAGTAGAAAATGGAGAGAAGATATTAAGAAAGATAATTATGATGTTTTAGAAAAAAAAAATCATATTTCTTATAAATAATTAATTTACTCAAATTTTTTAATCTAATTGAATTAATTAAGTAGATCTTATATTAAAAATCGAATAACAGAAAGAATACTAAAGGTTTCGACAACTGCCTTCTAAACAATAACATCATCCCCAATACTTAGTTTAACATTTTTGAGCAACTTTTTATATAATGATTTAATAGGGTTCAACACTTTAATACTTGCTTTTTTGTCTAGTTAAATTGATCTTATTTTGCATAATGCTAAATATTCCTTCAAAATTAATTTATTGGAAAAATATTGGTACAAATTAGGACGATGCCATTTTGTCCATCCTTACATACATTGAATGTTGTGTCTTCATTTTTTGTTATGATCGGAATAATATCAATCTGAATTTTATTTATATATGTTGTCAAACGTCTTTCTTATTTGGTATCACCATTCAAATTATTTATAAACACGTTCCATGTAAGTCAGGACAAAACTCTTGTTATTTACCTCATATTTCATAAATTACGATTAAAAAATTGTTTATAAATTATTTTAAACGGGTTTTTGAATTTTTTTTTTTCAGGTTCATGGAATCTATGTTGGACTAGAACTGGTAATTTTCTTCCCAGTAATATAACGGCTATCATCATGCAGGAAGTTAAAAGGACGTGGCGGCGGCACTTAATATTTTTCTCCAATTTTGAAGCGAAAACTTATATGAAGCTTCTTTTCTTCATGGCTATCAGTAATAGGTTTGATAAATCATCAATTAGCGGACTTGTTAACGTCTCGATTAGCTTTTTCAAAATAATTTTATGATGTATAAATAAGTATGTAAAATTTTTTTCTCTTGACTTGTATGAAAATATTTTTGAGAAGAAGATGAGGCTGCCAATGGTGGAGATAACGATATGCTTAGCTCTTATAATTTTCAAATAAAAATATTTTTTTAAAAAATATTTTTATTTGAAAATACACCAATCAAAAGTAAGTCACATCAAATCAAATAACAGTTCAAGAACGACTTACAAATATATTAAAAAATAAAAGATTAAAAGTATTTAATTTTTTTTAATAATGTGGAATCATCTGCATAAATATCGAAGTTAGAAAAAGAATTTTGCTTTTTTTTTTAATCGAAACTGAATCCATTGCTCAAAAGAGAATGCAAGCTGTACAAGACTACAAAAGTAAATCTGAAAAGTAAACGTAAGAGAGATTTTATATAATTTAACTGAATTTATGTGACCTACAATTTGAGAGAGATTTATATAATTTGATGTTTATGCCAAGTATTTAGTAAATTTTCCATTTTGATCATAAAGAAAAAGTAAATTTGCCATAACTTAATTAAAATCTCTAAATTATATTTATACAGGTGAAAAAAATAAAAGAAAAACTTAAAATTATTAGTAAACAGCAATTAGATGAGAACGCTATGACAGCAAAATCATATTCTCGGAGTAATTGTTTTTCGCAATTTCTTAATTGAACCCTAAAGTATAAAATCTCAAATCGGGATAGCCCATCCGAAAAGTTACATCCTGTTCTTCAAAATTTCTCCTATACTCGCCGTTTACATCGCATCCAGAGCTCCGATCGCCCTCCAACTGCATCCTTCGTCTCATTTGTTGCCCTAATTTGTGAGTTCTCTACCTTGACCTGCAAAATGGTGTCTGGCTTAATAAATGCTAATCCTATCATCTACGAAAAGATTAAGAGAGAGGGCCGAGCTCGCACTACGCCCACCTTCGCTGATGACGATGTTCCGGAACCGATTGATCAACAAGGAGTTTTTGATATTCTTTTCAACCATCAATTTATATGTATGTTTTGTGTGCTTCTGTTTTTGCAATTTTAAGGTCAGTTTGCTTAACATTCTGAAATCACATAAGGGATATTAGAGACCCAGAGTATCCAAATTCCTTGGAAGAGCTCAGAGTAATAACTGAAGATGCGATTGAACTTGATGATCAGCATAGTTATGTGGGGTATCGCACCGTTCGTTCATCTTTCCCCTCTCGCTCTTTGGCCTTAATTATGTCTGTCGAAACTTCCTTGTTATTTGGGATTCTGGTGCTTTGCGTTTGGGTTAAGTTTACTCCTACACTTGAATATTGTGCCGTGCCGAGTCCCATAGGTCTACGCCTACGGGTGAAACTCATGAGGAGCCTTCCTTCACGCTGCAAGGTATCGATATCTGTTTGCAGCTTGCTAATTTTTTTCGGGCTAATAATCTACTGTACCGACAAAATTGTTGTGGAAAATTGCGTCTTGACTCTTGACTCATGTATGCATTGAAAATCTTAGGGAGTGTTTGTATGGAAACCAAACTATAGTTTTTAAAATGCTTTTACGGTTTACAAAGTAAATATGTGAAGAAATTTGTCTTGTTTTACAGAAAAATGCTTCTAAAAAGTTCTTTTGAGGGTTGCCAAACACCCCTTAGTATGCCATATTGTGAATGTGGCTTGTCATATTAGATTTCAGAAAAGTGAAAGCAATACAGATAGACCTGTGGGTCCATGCAACATGCAATAACATTCTGTTTGATTCAATATCATTGTGGTTGCTTGCTTTTACCATTATACTATCTCGGGTTCTAAATGTAACAATTAGTTGGCTAATTTGAGTAGATTAAGAAAATAAGTTAAACTAGTTATTTATAATAAATAGGTGTTGTATTTCTTAACATATCCTCACTAATCAAGTGTATTAATTACAAATGGGTATTATTCATGTACTTTAGAAATATAAAAATGTTTACTGTTTAACCCCATAGAAATAATACTAATAAATATGCTTACTGTACTACATATTATTTCTTGCTATCATAGGAATAATTTAAACTAAATTTAAATGAAATATTATAAAGATATTCTTTACCGTCATATCCAAACTAAAGTCTTCCCCCCCCCCCCACCCCCAAAATTGTCCAAATCTAGCAAGTTGAGGAACAGATTTCCCATGACTTATTGGGGAATTGTCCTTGTCCCCCTGATGACATAAAATGAATATAAAAAAAATTCTTTGGACTTGTTCTTAATTAGTTAATTTATAGGTCTACTAATTAATTGCATTAGGATGTTGCATGTGGCTTGAAAGTTTGACCCCACATATTGATTTTGTTGACACTTTTTTTTTTTTGGTAAGAGATTTTGTTGACACTGTTAGCATTCATTCTCGCATGTGAAATTTGGCATAATTACTAATCTAGCTTCCATCAATAACTTTCAGCAGGCTACCTTAACTATGCAACAACACATTCTTAACTATTAGGAGGCAAGGTCCGTCTATGTGTAGGAAGGTTGGATTAGGTATGAGTAACATGTGGCAAGCTTGGATAAGATTTGTATTTCAGACTTTATTTTGTATCCCTTTTTTCTTGTATTACATCACATCAAATTCTTAATATACTCCTTTGATTCTAAATATAAAACCCTTATACTAGTGTATATAAGGGTCTTATATTTAGAACCAGAGGAGTAAGATTTACTTTGAGTAGATTACAAAAATTAGTTAAGTTAGTTATTCGTAACAAATATGAATTGATTTTTCTAAAATACCCTTTTTAATTATGGTTACCTTGAATCAAAACAATTTGACATATATAATTAATAAGGATATTTTAGAGAATGCATTATAAATTTGAGGGATAAAATGGATTGAGATTTTACATTTAGGATCAAAATCAATTTCTAACTAGCTAGTATATTAAGGATGTCTGAGGTAGCATATATATAGTAGGTAATCTACGCGTATTTTTATATGCATCTACATATACATACATGTAATAAACTTGCTTGACTTTTCCACAGTGAACTCAGAGAGTCACGAACATTTAAATTCAATTAAGTAGGTGTGGAAGCAATCCATTCCTTTCTTCCATAATCAAAACAAATTAACACAGGCGAATCTAATAAAAATTATTGGACAACAACTAAACCTTCTTGCGTTTGTTTATTCAGACAAAATAAGACATCCAACATACACTCCTCAAATCAATATGATTATATGACAGTAGGCTGAATAATAGACAAGGAACATTTATATAATGATTTATCACACTTCCAAATCAACTCTCATCCGCTGCACTAATTAATTAATCAACCAGCTATTTCTTCCCCAAAATCTCGAATCCTATATGTATATATGGATGCAGATCTCTAAGAGGTTGGCTTCATCATTGTGTTGCCAATGTCAATCACAAAACGATACTTGACATCAGCTTTAAGGAGTCGCTGCATTGCAGTGTTCACATAATCCATTGGAATCACTTCTATGTCTGGTCTCACGTTATGCTTGGCTGCAAAATCTACCATCTCTTGCGTCTCCTTCATCCCTCCAATTCCACTTCCGGCCACTATCTTCCTCCCTGCCAATACATATATATATTGTTAGAGCATTACAATTTCACTTTTCAATCAATATATAACATTCTTCAGTTTATTATTATTTAATCATATTCCATTTATACTCACCCGAAAGTAAAGGAAATACTGGCAATTCCAGAGGCCTCTCAGGCGCACCAACCAACACCAGTTTGCCATTCGGCTTCAAAAGACCAATCAAAGGCAAAAGAGCATGCACTGCAGAAACTGTGTCTATTATGCCATCAAATGTGCCCATCGCAGCCTGCACAGATATGCAAATAAACATGACATTAATAGATCAGATGAATAAGGTCTTATCTATAATATACATTATAATTATATGCATTAACACGCACAAATATATATATATTCACCTGCATCTGATCTTGCTCACGGCCGACAATAAAGGAATCAGCTCCAAGATGTTCAATGGCTTCCTTCTTCTTGTTAGGAGAAGTGCTTATGACAGTGACCTTAGCTCCAAAGGCTTTGGCAAACTTGACAGCCATATGGCCAAGCCCACCGAGACCAACCACACCCACGTGAAGGTTAGGCTTGTCCAGACCAAAATACCTCAAAGGGCTATACACAGTGATCCCGGCACAAAGCAGAGGACCTGCAGAATCAAGAGGCAAAGCATCTGGAATGCGAACCACAAAATGCTCATCTGCAACCATAAAATCAGAGTAACCTCCGTATGTGATAGTCCCATCCACGTACTTGGCTCCATATGTGAGAATTTGCTTTGAACAGTGATTCTCAAGATCGTCAGAACAACTTCCACAGGATCTGCACGAACCAACCAAACATCCCACACCGACTCTGTCTCCAACTCTGAACTTTTCCACCTTGCTTCCAACTTCCGTCACCACCCCAACAATCTCATGCCTGTATCGAATTTAATGAGTTTCATTTTCAAACATTCACAGGGATTTATATATATTGTGTATATGTACGTACCCAGGTACGAGTGGATAGACGGAGAAGTCCCATTCGTTCTTGAGCATGTGGAGGTCGGAATGGCATATTCCACAGTAAAGGACTTTGAAAGTCACATCTTTGTCTCCGGTTTCTCTGAAAAAACGAAATAGACAGTTCATGTTAGTTAAGGATGAAATGAAGAAAGGAATAATAAGGATGCAAAAGATTGAATAATGAAGGAATTGTTATATATGCCTTCGAGAGAAGTTGAAAGGAGAGAGAAGGCCAGAAGAATCCCTAGCAGCCCATCCGAAGGCCTTCCTGGGATGCTCAAACTCAAAAGCTTGTGCTCCGGCCATTTCAATACTTAAACACTTGCACAGACAAGAAGAATATTATACGGACAGATCAAAGATTATGGCAGACAGGATGAGAGAGAGTGTGTGAGTGAAGTGGTGAGACTTGAGAGAGACGAATACGAGGAAGGAATGAAGGTGGGTGGAGGGTTATTTATAAGGGAGAAGGGGAGGGTGGGTCTTGACGAACTCGATGATGCACACTACTGCAACGCGTGACGTCAGTGCTGACGGGATTTATGCTTTGAACTTTTCGACCGCATGTGCCAAAAGGAAAAAAGGTCAGCCGTAAAAAATTGAAAATTTTTTTTGTTCTATGATAATAGACTTGTGAACTGTTCAAATCAGATTCTAATTATTAAAATTTATTTATCTATTTTTTTGTAATAATATTTATTTTTATAAAACATTAAATCTGAGTTATTGAAATCTTGACTCAATTGTTGTCGAGAAAAAAAAAAAAAGATATAAAGGAAGGGAGGATGATGGAAAGGACGGTGGAGGGAATCCCAGTCCAAAAACATCTGCGGGTCAAATGGAATTCTACAGCATTTTTAGTAAAATATTACAAACAGTAAAAATATTTACCCAAACACTACATTGTGAGAATTATATACTGATAATCTGAGATGCTGCATTTTAATAAACTCGATCACGCTCTGATGAAGTTTCACTCTGACACTTGCATTTTTTTAAAACAAAAGGGAAAACTCGTTCAGGCTGTGAACGAGTTCACCTCTTTCCTTTCTCATGTGCGGAGAAAATTACAACTGCATACCCTATCTTATCAAGCTGCCACCCCTTCCTTCTGAGGTTTGGATAAAGTTGTAATTAATGCCCCATCTCTCATCCCTCTGTGTCTACTCCTTCCCTCTTCCTTTGTTCTAGATCTCCTTTCAAATAGGAAAGATACGAGTAAATTTTGTAAAAAATTACTTTTTATCTTAATACTTAAATTTAAGAAAAATAAATAAATTAGATTCATACAAAATGTTTATAGATCTTCACTAATATATCCAAATTACACATATTTAATTATAAAATATACACTATATAGGATTGGGATGGATCTTTCTCACCATCTCAATTAGATATAGATGATAAGGACAAAATTATTAACAATTGCAGTTGCAACTGTCCTTGAAACTCCATTGTTTTTGTTGCTTTCAAGACGAGTGGTTTGTAAGCTTGCAGTCAATTATATAGGATTGGGATTGATCTTTCTCACCATCTCAATTGGAATTAGAATTGTCAATGATAAGACACCGCCATTTTTGAATGAGTTTATGCCCTATTTCCTTTTTATTTTATTTTTTTAGTTTCCTCCAAAAGTTTTCAGCCCATTCGATAATTCCTTGTCTCAGCTAGCAAGCATCTAAGGCGATGAAGAAGAGGAGAGGAGGTGAGTGAGGGAGAGTGAGGTTGCCGTCAGGTCATCATCACCAATCCGAGTTCATGGTAAATCTGAAGCTTTATTTTTTCTCAATTTTTTTTGTCAAATTTATGTGGAGAGCTGAGCTGGAAGTTCACAAAAGAATTTATAACTATATTTTATTTTAGGTAGATGGCTCAATAATGACTTGGCATGGATTATAGATGATAAAGGCAAAATTATTAACAATAAAAAAGATGAAGGATTGGGTTTTAAGCGAGTTAAATTTTTTGGAGTTGAGTCATAACGAGTCATAGTTGAGGAGACCGAGTTCTAAGCAAGTTAAAACTCGAGGGATTAAAAGATTAATTTTTTCTCTCTCTGTTTTTTTTTAAAAAATCGAAACTGAATCTATTGCCCAAAAGAGAATACAAGCCCTACAATACTTCGAAAGTAAATCTGAAAAGTAAATGTAAGAGAGACTTTTAGCATAAATTTGCCATGACTTAAAATCTCTAAATTATACAGGTGAAAAAATAAAAGAAAAACTTAAAATTATTAGTGAACCGCAATTCGATGAGAACGCTATAACAGCAAAATGAATTGTGATTCTGGCAACAACAAAAAAAATTCTGATATCGGAGTAATTGGCTATTTGGCTTTCGCAATTTCTTAATTGAACCCTAAAGTATAAAATCTCAAATCGGGATAGCCCAGCCGAGAAGTTACATCCTGTTCTTCGAAATTTCTCCTGCGCTCGCCGTTTATATCGCATCCAGAGCTCCGATCGTCCTCCAGCGGCATCCCTCGTCTCATTTGTTGCCCTAATTTGTGAGTTCTCTATATTGGCCAGCAAAATGGTGTCTGGCTTAATAAATGCTAATCCTATCATCTACAAAAAGAAAGAGCGCCGAGCTCGCACTACGCCCACCTTCGCTGATGAGGATGTTCCGGAACCGATTGATCAACAAGAAGTTTTTGATATGCTTTTCAACCCTCAATTTATATGTATGTTTTGTGTGCTTCTGTTTATGCAATTTTAAGGTCAGTTTGCTTAACATTCTTAAATCATATAAGGGATATTAGAGACCCAGAGCATCCAAACTCCTTGGAAGAGCTCGGAGTAATAACTGAAGATGCACTTGAAGTCGATGATCAGCATAGTTATGTCAGGTATTGAACCGTTCGTTCATCTTTCCCCTCTCGCTCTTTGGCCTTAATTATGTCTGTCGAAACGTCCTTGTTATTCTGGATTCTGATGCTTTGCGTCAGGGTTACGTTTACTCCTACACTTGAATATTGTGCCGTGCCGAGCCTCATAGGTCTATGCTTACGGGTGAAACTCATGAGGAGCCTTCCTTCGCGCTACAAGGTATCGACATCTGTTTGCAGCTTGCCATTTTTTTTTTCAGGCTAATAATCTAATGTGCCGACAAAATTTTTGTGGAAAATTGGGTCTTGACTCTTGACTCATGTATGCATTGAAATTCTTAGTATACCATATATATTGTGAATGTGGCTTGTCATTAGATTTCAGAATAGTGGAAGCAAGCAATATAGATAGACCTGCGGGTCCATGCAATAACATTCTGTTTGATTCAATATCGTTGTGGTTGCTTGCTTTTACCTTTAATTATATTTTTCTTGAGTATCGTAGGCTGTGTCTTGCATAACAGAGGGCACACACACACACACGCACACGCACATATTATAATGATGAAAAGCCAATGTCCAATTCTGTTGGATGGTATAATACTACCAAGTGTGCTTACTCCTATCCATAACCCATGCATCATGTAAATTTCTATTATATGAACTGCAACATGAATGTACTGTCAATCACTATTATAATACACAAATTATCGATCTGTGGCACCCTTTTAAGTATAATGTATAGCATTCTTGGAGTTTAGATCAAATTCTACTGATTTTTAGACACCCTTTCTATTAAAGGTGTATCTTCTCGACTATCTTATTATCTTTTTTCAAATCACGGTTAGGTGGATATCAGAGTAGCGCCTGGATCTCATGTGAAGGAGGCTGAAGGTTCTCTCTCTCTCTCTCTATAAGTACATTTGTTTGTCAGTGAATGTAAAATCGGTGCTTTTAAAACTGATGTAGAGAAATCATATTATTGCTTATTTGCTTGTTGATTTTGTGTTTCTTCAGTGAAGTGATGCGTACCAGTCATTGTCTTTTACAGCAGATTTTCAATCGTGTTATTGTTCCTGGAAATCAAATATATGTTTCTCCCACTAGATTCAGATTCAGATTCAATACCTCGGTTAACTTTGATGCTTGACTATTTTGCACATCTCACAATTTCCTTGATTGAGTCTTGAATTTTTCATTATAAATATTTGATTATGACTGCTGGACTTTCTTTTTTTCCCTTTGTTTAATTCAACTTCTTTTGCAATTGTACCTGCAGTTAATAAAAAACTAAATGATAAAGAAATGGTGGCTGCCGCACTGGAAAGGCCATACTTGCTGGAAATGGTTGATGAATGTTTAGCTCCATCTTTTGGTTGAAGGAGCTTTTCATCCCCCGATGCAATAATAAGATGTGGTACTCATTTTATGATTGCCAGCCTCATTGGTGATGCAATTTTTGCCTACTATACGTTCATTTGAGTTTCAGATTAGGAGTATGCAGCTGGAAAAAGTCATGGAAGTGATACTTTCATATGATTCTTTATTATGAGCTCCAGAAGAAGGAAAAATATGTTTTCTATTCTCATGTTTCTTTTCTTGGTTTTGTTAAGACTCTTTCTTGGTACTGTAAATTGAAAATAAAATCAGCTTTGTCCATCTGGTAGGAGCAACTGGGCTTTGTGTCTCTGCGTATTGCACTGCGCTCGAGCAGACTGCGTTATTCTCAATCTAAATTTATTTTTTTAAAAATGATGTCAGTTATAATATTTTTTTTTAAATTCTGCATCTGTGAATAGATAATTATTTAAAATATAAAAAATTAAATTAAATTTGAATCATTTAAAATTAATCTAGATAATACAGATTATGATGAGCACTCCAGATAAGCATGAAAATATGAAATGTGTTCTCGCAGAATGGCTATGGTTGAGTTACAAGTTGTTCTGAGTCTGTAATACGATGGGAACGCTGGAACGGCAATTCGGATTTGGCAAAAGAAAGACGCTCTTCGTAAATACTGGCATTTGGAAAGCTGTACAAATACTTCAAATAAAAAAAGTTAAAAATTACTAAATTTTAAATTAGGGTTGATAATAATATTTTATTTAGTAGTATTAATAATACCGAATTTATAAATAATAATAAATTTTTATTGACATCTTTTATTTTATATTTAGTAATTTTACAGTTTTTTTGTCATTTAAAAAAATACTTGTATTTAAGCAGATTTCATAAAATTAATTAAAAAAATCTGATATGGGAGTGTTATTTTTTTTAAAAAAAAATTCTGAATTGAACCCTAAAATATAAAATCATGAATTGGCATGCCCCAGTCGAGAAGTTTCATCGGGTTCTTCGGAATTTCTCCTGTACTCGCCGTTCATCCGTCGCAGGCAGAGCTCGATCATCCTCGGGCGGCTTTAGTTGGCTTCCCCTCTTACCACTCAAAACACCTTTCCCCCTTCTTTATTGCCCTAATTTGTGAGTTTTCCAGCTCCTTCCTATAGGATCCCTTCTTAAATCTGTGAAATTTGAAACTAAAGCAGAGCTCTACATTAGCCGGCACAATGGTATCTGGCTTAATAAATGCTAATCCTATCATCTACGAAAAGAAAGAGCGTCGAGCTCGCACCACGCCCACCTCCACTGATGACAATGTTGCGGAATCGATTGATCAACAAGAAATTTTTGATATCCTTTTCAACCATCAATTTATATATATGTTTTGTGTGCTTCTGTTTATGTGTATTATTTGAATTTGAAGCATTAGAATTTAGTCTTCTCGTCAAGTCAGTCAATTTTAAGATTAGTTTGCTTAACATTCTTAAATCATATAAGGGATATTAAAGACCCAGAGCATCCATACTCCTTGGAAGAGCTCAAAGTAATAACTGAAGATGCGATTGAAGTTGATGATCAGCATAGTTATGTCAGGTAGTGAACAGTTTGATCATCTTCCCCCTCTTGCTCTTTTTTTGTTGGGGTTGTTTCGCCTTAATTATGCATGTCAAAACTTCCTTGTTATATTGGATTCTGATGCCTTGCATTAGGGTTACGTTTGCTCCTACAGTTGAACATTGTAGCATGGCAACTATCATTGGTCTATGCTTACGGGTGAAACTCATGAGGAGCCTTCCTTCACGCTACAAGGTACCAACATCTGTTTGCAGTTTGCTATTTTGTTAGGCTAACCTAATATGTGGACGAAATTTTTCTGGAAAATTGGGTCTTGACTCTTGACATGTGTATCATGCAATGGAATTCTTGGTATATTGTGGATCAGAAAAGCTTGGAACCAGTATAGATAGACCTGTGAGTCCATGGAATAACATTCTATTTGTTCCAACATCGTTGTGGTTGGTTGCTTTAACCATTGTATTTTTTCCTGAGTATTGTAGATTCTCTTTTGCATAACAGAGGGTATATAATAATGAAAGGGCAATACTCAATTCTGTTGCATGATATCCTACCAAGTGTGCTTACTCCTAACTATAACCCATGCACCATGCTCGTTTCTATTATGAACTGCAACATGATTGTACTGTCAATCAATATTGTAATACACAAATTATCGATCTTTGGTACCCTTTAAAGTGTAACGTATAGCATTTATGGAGTTTAGATCATATTCTAGTGATTTTTAGACACCTGTTCTATTTAAGGTGTATCTTCTCAACTATATCTCTTTCTTATTTTCTTTTTTAAAATGACGGTTAGGTGGATATCAGAGTAGCACCTGGATCTCATGCTACTGAGGCTGCAGGTTCTCTCTCTCTCTCTCTCTCTCTCTCTCCCCCTCCCCCCCTCCCCCCCATCTCACACAGTGTACATTTGTTTGTCGGTGAATGTAAAGTCAGTACTTTCAAAACTGATGTAGACAAATCACATTCCTGATTTGCTTGTTGATTGTGTTTCTTCAGTAAGTGATGTATACTAGTGATTTTCTTTTACAGCAGATTTTCAAATGTTGTTGTTCCCGGGAATTAAATATATGTTTCTCTCACTAGATTCAGATTCAGATTCAGATTCAGATTTAATACCTCAGTTAATTGAGTTTAAGTCATCAAACATATGCTGTAATTTGACCCAGTTGCCTGTGCTCCGTGTCCTTGATTGAGTCTTGAATTTTTTTTTATTGCAAATCTTTGATTATGACTGGACTTGTTCAATTCAACTTCTTTTGCAAATGCATTTGCAGTTAATAAACAGCTAAATGATAAAGAAAGGGTGGCTGCTGCACTGGAAAATCCAAACCTAGTGGATATGGTTGACGAATGTTTAGCTCCATCTTTTGGTTGAAGGAGCTTTTTATCCCCCGATGCAATAAGACTGTAGCTCCCTTAATGCGTGGACCTTATCAGTTTCGTGAGTTGGTAGAGATATTGTATTCATTTTATTGTTGCAGCTTCATGGGTCATGCAGTTTTTGCCTACTATACATGATTTGAGTTACATGTAGGAATACGCAACTGGAAGAAAGCCATAGATGTGCTATTTTCTTATGATTGTTTATTAGGAGCTCTAGAAAAAGAAAAATATGTTTTCTATTTTCATGTTTCTTTTCCTGGTTTTGTAACTTTCTTGGTGCTGTAAATTGAATTTCGGAAACAAAAATAAAAAAAAAGCCAGCTTTATTTATCTGGAAGGAACTATATTGGGTTTTGTGCCTCTGCGTATTGCATTTAACTCACAAGCAAACTGCATCATTTAAGGCCGGTGGTATGTGAATGGTGAAAATGGCCTTGTGTCAAGTCTTTCGAACTAAAGACTTCACAGTTCATAGTGATGTTGTCATAAAATGGCAATGCTTTGCATTGGAGGCCATCATTTGCCTTGGCGGGATTTCACAAGGATCAAGGCCTCCATTTGAGTTTAAATGTTTATTTTAGGCAAGGTTTGGGTGTTCTGAGATGAAAGAGAATGAAAGAGCAAAGTGTGGTGGCATAATCAACAAATAAATGCTTTTTTTATCCTAGTAAAATCTGAGAACTTGACCCAACTTTTGTGTTTTCGTGAAGTTTAGGAACATGTCCTCTCTGATAGTCAAATTCAGGATCATTATGCTCAAAGTCTATCTGCGGGTTTGTACGTTGTAGGAATGTATCTTCCAGAGAAGACATGCATTAGAAAGCAACGTTTATGATGAATTTGGTGTTGGAATTTGACGGTCATTTGTAAACTCATTATTATTGAGCTTGAGGCATTTTAGCTTATTTGTGAAAATCTCTAGGCGTATAGACGTAACATCATACGTGAAAAAAGTGTTGAATTGGACGTTATCAATGAGAAAATGGTATAAAATTATTTGGGCTTGTTTGGTTACATGCAAAGGTTTTTAAACGTGCAGGTTAAAAAAAAAGATAAAATAGTATAAAGTCTTTTAAAAGGAATAGAAAAAAGCCAAAAAAAACATTTAATGAAATTATTAAGTGAGATCTTTCAATTAACAATATACTCAAAGATTTAGTTTATAATATAACTCAATGACACGATTCATGTGACCAATCCTACTTAATAGGATAATAGTAACATGCAGCAGATTTAATGAAGCCACTCCAAAACGGACTACTAGATTTTAGAAGGTCCCTCTCTTCCAAGTCAAATGCTCTTCCTCCGAGTCTAATTGCTTCTTCAATCAGGTTCCCTGACCTCTCAATGCAGAGCATAAAAAATATAAGCATAAAAGGTCACCGTAACGAAAACCCTTGTTGCGCCTCAAAAGCTTCAAATTCCTTGCCATAAAACAATTTTCTGTATGACTGCTTTTAACAGAACTCGTAATCTTGTAAACCCAAAAAAAAAAAAGGAAAAAAAAAACCTCGTAATCTTTACAAAGTTCTGCTAAAACACTATATTTTTCCAAGTCTCTGTAAGAAAATTTCCACAAGAAAGTTCACAAAGCAGCTCTTCAACGCCAAGAATTTAATTCTAATATTATAAGGAACAACAAATGCATTTATGTACAGTAATTTTGGCTAGAAAAACAAGGGATAAATTGGGATCCATACTCCTTAGTATGCACAGGAAGAATCGCTCTTTTGTGTGCGTGACAGTAGAATATCCCAGTCAGTACAAGGGCCTTAGCTTGATCTTAACAAACAACAATCCAGCCAAATCAGGCGGGCAATTATAGACATCCTCTTAATACATACCCAAAAATCATAAACTATAAAGAAAACTTGACACCTTCATCATCTGCTGAAGTTCCCTTGAAGATGACAAGCTTCCCTTTCTGTTCCAACAGTTTCAAAGCACGATTCAAGATCGTGCGGTCTATCCCATGAAGCTCTGCAGTATACCAGAAAGTTCCAGAATGCCAATTATAATCACAAGACAAATTTTTCCTACCACAGTTTCGATAGCAACGAGCATAGAAGGGGGAAAAAAATACTGGATAAGTAGATATAACTATATTTCATGAAGACCATCTTTGGCGTGCTAAATCTATCGGAAGGATGGCTTTTATTCCAAATACAGGGCGGATACAGCTCAGAAAATTACCTGTTCCTTGAGATTCAGTCCCTGAGCACAGTTCCTCTACCGTCACCACGCCGTCTTCCAATCCATTATCTTTTGCCTAGTCAATATGGGGCAAATTCAATTAAAATGCATTAAATAACAGCTCAAGCACCAGGATTACAAAAATGCTAATCGTAACTTACAAATTGTACAACAATATCAGCCCAATCTTGAATCCGGTGCCAGAGAATAAGACATTTTTTACGCCCTTTATCCATCCATTCAGCTCGTCCTGCCAAATCAGATCTGAAGTTTATGTGTTTCCTCTCAACCAAACTCAAGAAATTTAACTCAATTGTATGACCACAAACCTTCTGAAACTAATGCAGACAGGAAGGCTTCTCTGGCTTCATGACTCAGGGATCCTGCACTATAAACAAGTCAAAAAGCAATCCACATGGCAAAAGAGGTAAATAAGCAACATAGACAACTAGAGCATTTTGTATGACCTATCAATTTGATTCAGGGATACAATAAAATCAATAAGCGGGCAGGAACGATGATCTTACTTTCAATTGCAGGATTTGAAAATAGAAGGAATTCGTCTTCAAGACCAACTACAAATATCTTCTGTGTTTTGCAGTAATCTAGGATAAGATCTTTCCACAACTGTACTTGCTTCTCCCTTGTGTCTCTCACAGGCTGCAAACTAAAAAAACAACCACGCCAGAGGCACAAGCCTAATCAACCATGAGTTTATTTTTCCCCCTTTTGATTTCTCAGAAACACCCCACATTCTTTTAGAGTGGGACTAATCTCACTCAGTACCTGTGGTTGCCCCACTCCACAAGAGTTTTCAGTGATTTCAAACCCCTAAATTTGTAGAGTTCCCTCAACAATAGTTCAAACTACTAATCAACCGCAAGTTTCTGACTGGTTAATATAACAATTAAATATAAATACAAGCATGATAATGAACACCACATGCGATTGAATTTTTAGAAATAAAAGAATCTATTATGCAACAACATTCATATGCAACATGAAGCATATATACTGTTTATTCGATTGGGATTTTTCACAATGGCTCTTGATACTATCATAAAAAATATCTCAGCTGATGGAACCCAAACTATTTGGTATGAAAATCTCCGAAATTTGGCACAGATATCCTCTTGGCAACTAAAATCACTTCCTGCTTGTCCTCGTATAGATATCATGAGAGTGACAAATCTGATCAGTTCTGAAATGTTTGATTTGGTTCATCTTTTCACCAATTTTCAGTACTGTCTAAAGCGTACAAAGCCATCCCTTGTGGGGTTTAGAAGAAAATTCTCAGACCAGATACTATAGACCAGTGGAATAGCTAATGCAATACTGATATAATATTCGTAAAAACACAGCTGCAGTTTTCTTTTGTAGCTCATCCTCCTAAGTGACGATAAATGATATGTATGTCAACCCACAGAAGGTCAATACAAATAATTGACATGTCTGTCAACTCGCAGAAGGTATACACGTCTTGTTAGTAAATGTGTAAACTAGAACTACCAACATGGACATCAAATCATCAAAATTGGCATTCGTCAACTCCCTAAAAAATTACACAGTATATAAAGAAAAGGCATTTACGTGAAGTATGGTGGATAATTGAAGAAATGGGGTAGCTTGAACTCGCCCAGTTTCTGCATTTTCTCAAATGCTTCCTCCAGAACAATAGGGATATAGTAATTATGCAGCAGGTCTTCTTGATGCTTGAATATCTTCAACTAGTCGCTTATAACCTCCTACATGCAGGTAAAATTTCTGGCACGTAAATACAATTACATACCTTGTACATTTCGGAATAAATGGTAAAAAGATACTAAGTAAATAAATATGCAACAACTGTACTTCAAAATAGTACCCTACATTAACACCCAGAAATATTTACTTCCATAAAACTTCCCTCCAATGTGAACAAACTTCTAGGTAGGCAACAATTTTAAACTAATTTATATCCACAGTGGACACCGAAAATAAACAAAGAAAGTCTCACCGTACCTGATTCAACCACCTTTTTTTTTTTGGCAATGTTTTGTTGTTATACATGTAGACCTTTATTCTAGGTTATCTTCTATCTTTGCAACTGCTATTTCCTTTCGAATTTGAGGTATGTATTGACTCTTTCATTAAAAAAAAATATTTACTAGGGTGGAAATGTGAGAAAGAGATGATGAAATTCAAGCAAATTATCGCCTCTGCCTGCTAGGTTCTGAAAAATATAACAGTTAATAGCCGAGAAATCCAAATAGAAGACGCTACCTTCAATCGTCGGCGAGCGCTTTTAGCAGAACTGTGATCCTCTCTCTCAACTGGAGACCCTGCACAGAGACGCAGTCCGATTAGGAAGGGTTCGGTTTGTCTCCTGATTCTTTGCGTTCCATGCTGTCCCGTACAGATTCGCAATACTGGCCGTCAATTTGATCTAGCGATCAGCATATGTAATAACGTAAAACGCATGCTCGACTGCTCCAATGCTTGACGGAGCAACGCTGGTCGCTGGTGCCTGGTGGTGGCTGGAGCTCGACGACGACGAGGGAGGGAGACGGAGTCACGCGACGCGAGCTGCGGGACAGCGATGCGATGCGATGCGTGAGTGAGAGACACAGCGAAGCGACAGACGAGGGTGCGAACTGCGAAGGTAAGGCCGGGGGAGAATGAGGCCTCTAGGAAAGGGAAAGCCGAAAGTGAATAAAAAATTTTTTTTTTTAAAAAAAAAGGATGGCGGGTTATGGCCTCATCAAGGCCGGTTGGCGGGCAGGCAAACTGGCCACAACCCCATATTCTGGGCTCTACTTGGGCCTTCCTCATTTCTTTCTTCCGCCTCCAATATTTCATTTCTTCTTTTATTAGAGGAACGGACACAATTAAAAGTACCCAAAAAAAAAATTTACAACCTCCTTGTATTTTTATGTCAGGAGATTATTAAAAATTAAAATATTGGCATGACCCACAATACTATTGGCTGCATGCATTTTTTTTAAATGGTAAAAAAAAAAGTGTTTGAGATGAATATATAAAAGGGTTAGATTGACATTTATTTAAACCAAAATAGTAAAAATTTGTTTAAGAAGATTTGATTGGGTAAAAAAAATATATATTTTAGTCCTTCAATTTTTAACTCGCTTATAATTTAGTTTTTGAAGCTTTGACTCATTTGTGAATCAGTTCGTTATCTTTTTTTTTTTGTTATTAATTTTGACTTATCCGACATGAGTTGGAAGAGTCTTATTAATTATTTTTGCCATGTAGGGTGAGTCAAAATTAAATTATGAATAATAAAGATAACAATAAAATGAAAACAAAAATATGAGAAACTAAGTCATAAACGAGTCAAAAGTTTAAAAATTGATTTATAAGTAAGTTAAAAGTTAAAGAGCTAAAATATTAAAGAAAAATCATTCTTTTGAGGTGCCTATAGTTTCCGTCGATTTTTAATTTGATACTTGTGAGTTTTTCTCTCCATATTAAATCATGTAATTTTACTTTGTTAACATAATTAGTTTTTGTACATGATCTATCAATATTAATAGTGTAAAGTCACAGGGGTTAATTATACTAAAAAGTGTAAAATTGAAAGATTTAATAAGGAAAAAAAAAACATACAGTTACCAAATTAAAAATTAAAAAGAATACTATAGATACTCTAGGAATGGTTTTCCCAAAAAAATTAATTTTTCCAAGAAAAAAAAAAAGTTCATTGAATAGAGTAGTTGAAGCATCAGTAGCAGAGCAGGCCTCTATAATGATGAATGAAGACGCAAGAGAACAGAACACATGTATGCATGTGAAAAGAAAGCAATGCTACTGAAAGCCTACCAACCGCGTGCAACGCGAGGCACTATAGTCGCTTTTTTTTTTTTTTTCCCTATTCAACAAATCATAGCTATATCTTCTTCACGGTTGAATAATCTCTTCACTTGTCTCACTAATTCCTTCATATACAATGTTCGTTTCTTAACTTGCATGTGTTCTGATTGAAGAGGCAGCAAAACCAGAAATACTATAATCTGAGAAAAGTATATGAAGGTGAACTCCATATCAACACAGCTATTATTAATTTGCAGGGAGCAGAAATTCTAACCCGAAAAATCTAGAGGTGCATTGCTTACTATCATTTTCATTTCGCTCTCTTCATCTCTAAAGCGATTCATGATAAAGTAATTTCAGAATATAAGTTTTTTTTTTTTCAGTTCTTATTTCATTTACAGTTGAAGCATTCTTTGGTCCCCGGCTGAACTGAGTTAAATCTCTCATTCATTTTCATTGGGATGACTGAAGTAACAATGGCCGTGTAAGTTAATTCTCGTCCTTAACACCTAAGAATTTGCATCTCCAATGCTATTTCTGCAAGAACGGTTTGATATGTCCAATGTGAAACGGGAATTTTCGGATGAAGCGATAGACGTTTTATGAATCCCGATCAATCAAACGGAGGAAACTAATAATCAGTTTGCCTTCACCCATTCTATAACGATAAGCAAAAACATACTTCTTTATTCTAATTGTTACTTGTCGACGACTCTTTGCTCTGCTCAGGGTAGCTTCTGCTCCAGGGAAGGTATTGATAACAGGGGGTTACCTTATATTGGAGAGGCCAAATGCGGGACTTGTACTCAGTACCAGTGCTCGGTTCTATGCAATCGTGAAACCACTGTATGAAGAAACGAAATCCGATAGCTACGCAGGGGTGGGATCTTATTGCATACTTGTGATTTGTATGATACTGTGATGCATTTGTATTTGATTTGATTTGTTACTTCCAAAATTCTCTCTTGTATGATAATTATGAGCGAAGATGATGAAATCAGATGGCAATTTAATAACTCTTTTTAATACGAAGTTGTTTGTTTGTTTTCTGAAACAAAAGGAACTTTTCAAGTTTATCCGAATACTTGCACCTGGTCATCCATGGCTTCAAGTACAATGTGCCATAATACCTCCTGAGCCGTGTTAATGAACAAGCCAATTTAAGATCAAGAATGAAGTACCCTTGTTGCCAATGTAGTTTATTTAAAGCTAGCGCCTGTTGAATAGTTTAAATTATTGATGTCATCTACAGTACCACGCACTTAATGTAAATTTCTTTACATTTATTTGGTGTTTTATTAGCCTGAGCTATTTTTCCTTTTGTTTTTTTTTTTTCCAAATGTTCCAATTTTAGTGATTTTATCACATGTTACTTGTCTTATCTTCAGGCATCGGCAAATGTTAAAGTGACTTCACCTCAACTCTCCAGAGAAGGCATGTACAAGCTAGACTTGGAGAATCTTACAATCCAATGTGTTTCTTCGAGGTAAGTTTTCTTTTTCTCGTTTTTCTTCCTTCTCATCTTCTATCCTTCAAAGCTCTTTTTTTGTTTTTAATTAATTTAATTCGTTTACAATATACAATTGCGGAGTGGAATTCAATCCAAACTTCACAATCTATCAAAGAGGTCAATTTACTGTAGGATAAACGTTTTGCATGGTCAGGCAGGGTGAAGAAGTTCACATTCTTCAGAACTTTTCAAAAGTAGTAGATTGAACGCAAGGTTAAATTAAATATTGAGGCGAGGCTTAAATTATATGTTTCCCAATTTCAGTGAAACCAGGAATTCTTTTGTGGAATATGCAATACAATATTCTGTTGCTGCTGCTCAGGCAACATTTGATAAGAATAAGAAGAACTTGTTGCACAATGTGCTTCTAAAAGGTACCATATCAATGAGATTTATGTTTCTCTTTCCTTTTATTAGAGAAAGAAGAGTTTCAAGCTTTCAATTTTTTTAACCGGATCAGTTCTGCAGGTCTTGGAATCACAATTTTGGGTTGTAATGGTTTTTATTCGTACAGGAACCAGGTAGTTTATTTTCCTTTGTCTTTCCTCATTATCTACAGGACAAACTTTCGGCCTTTGGTTGAAGTAGTTTGCATTGACCATGTTGAAAATGTATTTTGATGTCCGTTATGTTCATTGCTAGCGAGAACAATTACTTTGCACTGGTGAAACATGTCCTACCTTTCTCTTCCTTTCTTTCATCCTCCCCATCTCAATACTTCCTCCCTAAACCTTTTGAGGATTTGTACTACACATGGTATTCAAAAGCTTAACCTAAGAAATTAATTTGCTAATAAACTCTTGTATAGATTGAAGAGCTTGGGCTCCCTTTGACGCCCGAATCATTGGCCAACTTTCCACCTTTTACCTCCATAACCTTCAATGTTGGGGATGTCAATGGAGGAAATTGCAAACCTGAAGTTGCTAAAACTGGTTTGGGCTCATCTGCAGCCATGACAACTGCTGTAGCTGCTTCTGTACTTCACTACCTTGGAGTTGTAAAACTTTCCTCGTCCAAAGATCATCAGGAAAGGAAGGATACATCAGATCTTGATGTTGTGCACAAGATAGCTCAAACTGCTCACTGTGTTGCACAAGGGAAAGTAGGCAGTGGGTTTGATGTCTGTTCGGCTGTTTATGGCAGTCAACACTATGTGCGGTTTTCACCGGACTTGATTTCTTCTGCCCAGGTATTTTCCTGTGAATTCTTGTGTTTCTTGTGCACCCAAGAAACTCACCATTGAATAAAGATATAAATACATATATATATATATATATATATTTATATATTGATGATGGTTTGTCTGAACTGCATTTTGGGTTCCCTTTGAGTTCAGTGATCATTCTCTTTTGTAAAATCTTGGAACGCTCTGGCAGGTATGTTTGCATGATATATGATCTCATTACAGTCTGTATTTATTCTACAACATTTGTTAATTTGTTCCTTTTATTGGTTTCCTCATGAGCAAAACAAATCCCAGATGCACCCAGTTGGATTTCAAGAAATACTTATTATTACTGGCCCTAGAAAATTTTTATTGCTTGTTCTATGTCAAACTTGTTACAATGGTCGTATTTGTTACCTCTCCGTATTGACTTAATGATATTTTCCAATCATGGCAGTATATTTGTTGTGAAAGCATCAATAACTTTATTGATTTTGTTTACATTACAGGCTGCAGAGAGAGCAGTGCCTTTACCAGAAGTAATCCTTGGCATTCTAAAGGGTAAATGGGACCATGAGAGGACTGAATTTTCTTTACCACCCTTGATGAATCTTGTAAGGAATCCAAATTTCACATATGTTAGATTTTCAATCAATTTGGTTATTCTAAAGCTTTATTCAAAGGAGACGTTAAAGATGTTATTATATCCAACTATAGACCTTCACTTAGTAGTTTAGGGTCCTTGACAAGAAGGGAAAATAAGATGGTAGTATTGTCTCACTTATCATAATTGAATTTTTTTTCTCATTTGAATGTTCTTGCGGACTTTTTCTAGCTTTTTGTTCCTAGTAAAACTTTCCTTCTGCCAATCCACAATTTGGCCTTTTAACAACCAAATATGTCTTGATGTTTAAGTTTCACATTTTATCAAACACACCCCTGATTAGATTGTGAATTTACATGGGAGTACCTCCCATCTATAAGAAATTGATGCTGTGTTAACTACTTAAATCTGAATTGCTTGACTTTCTTGTTGGAGGACATGGAATGTCTTGTTTCTCATGTTGGTTAATCCTCTCTTCTAGTTACTAGGCGAACCAGGAATAGGGGGATCATCCACTCCATCAATGGTTGGTGCTGTTAGAAAATGGCAAAAGTCTGACCCTCAGAAATCCCTGGACACATGGAGAAGGTTATTGGATGCAAATTCAGCTCTGGAAGGACGATTGAAATTGTTAACAAAATTAGCAAAGGAACAATGGGATGCATATAGATGTGTTATAAACAAGTGCAGCAAGCTCACATCAGATAAGGTCTTTCTTGAGCTCATTTGTGAATGTTTAATGGTATATGTTTGAAGAACAAAATATCTTCACTTAATATAGAATCCACTAAACCCTATTTCGGTTCCTAATAGGTGTGACATTTTGTAATACGATCATTCGGTTCCTAATAGGTGGGACATTTTTGGATTTAGTCCTTGCAATTAAGACCATTGTCAATCATGCACGTTCTTATGTTAACCAACTGTCAATGAAACTATTTGGCAATAGTTAGTTTGCATATTATATAGCAATGACTGAGTGATAATTAAATAGAAATATGCGAGAAAACGCTATAGTCAACGTAGTTTTCAATTATATCATTAGTGAAGTTGATAACTGAATGGCTGACCTGCATTTTTTTAGACTTGTCTTTTATGACTTGGAATTTCATTACTTTTCCTAGCCGCATTGTAAATTCTTATTGCTTTTCTCCTTTAATGTTAATGCCTGAAATTAAAACTCTACTTTCAGTGGATAGAACAAGCTTTTGAACCCAACAAAGAGGCAGTTGTTAATGCACTGCAAGGAGCGAAAGACGCTATGCTTCTGATCAGATCACTTATGCGCAGGATGGGAGAGGCTGCAGGTGTTCCAGTAAGATCATTACACTGAGTGCTCATAACTCATTGTTCTCTTGTTTATACGCATTAGCTTTTCCCATGAAAAGGTCTATAAATTGAGATGGGTAAAAATTACCCACATAAACTTATGTTTTAGATTTGAGATAGGAGTGATACCATGATCATTATTTGCTTGCTTCTGGTTCGTTGTTGGTAAAATTGTAGAAAGATATAGTATCAATTGCCGTCATAATGATTAATTTGAGAACTGAGTGAAGTACCATATTATGGCTTCGTGTACCATTGAATACACTAGATCATTCCTTTTGGCATAGGAATTTCAATTTACCAAACCAAGATAATACACTTTGGATCAGATAAGAGGCTCAGGATGGATTGGAACATAGTAATTATGGAAGCACGAAAATAACCTTCAGTTTTTGGTTTATGCTGCAAAATTCTCCATATATGGAAAAATGATGTCTCAAAACTTAACATAATTGACGGGTTCTATGATCTCATTGTCTGCAAAATTATACAGATTGAACCAGAATCACAGACACAGCTTCTGGATGCCACTATGAAGTTGGAAGGAGTTCTGTTGTCTGGAGTTCCAGGAGCAGGAGGATTTGATGCAATCTTTGCTGTTACATTGGGAGATTCAAGCAAAGATGTGACTAAAGTATGGAGTTCATTGAATGTTCTTGCCTTGCTAGTCAGAGAAGATCCTAATGGAGTTGGTTTGGAAACTGCTGACCCACGTACCAATGCAATCACATCAACTGTATCTTCAATTCATCCTCAGTAAGTTCGTTTCGACCAAGTAATAAATATTGTGTAAATCACCACTATTAAGGTGGAGTCTCTCTTGTGGACTAGGTGAATTAGTTAGCAAATTTGGATGATCAATAAACTTATGTCCTGAGTGATCAATATAAATGATTGTACTCCATGTTGACTATACCAAAGAAAGATCAGAAACAGAACAAGCATGTATTGAGAGGCATTACACCTCTTGATCACCAACTCCAAGACATTTTAAGAATTTATGGCACAATTTAAATACAGCTTTAAAAAAATAAAGAGAAATTTTTTTTGATAAACACTAGTTTGGAGATAGTACACCTGTCAAAGGTCTTAAGAAAATCTAATTCATCACATGAATATGAATTGGGTTAGTTGATGTGGATGAAGTAAAGAGATTGGTTTAGAATAAGGTGTAATCAAATTGATTTCTAACTCCAATCTTGCAAAATAGGAAGAGGGGAGAAAATGTCAAGATTGACCAAGTTAACCAATAAGTCTATCAAAATCATAGTTTAAAATAATAAGATCAATCAATTTAGATTGACTTGAGTAGTATCTTGCCAAGAAAAAAACACAGGGGGATTGATTTGAGTAGCAGGATTCTCGTTCGAGAGTTTAATTTCCAACTTTTTTATATCAAATAATCCTAGTTGTGAGGAATTTATTTATTATTGTTCATGCCAGAATATTTTAAGGGATATTATTCTTGTTATCAATGGAGACTACCCCTAATCGTACAAATAATAATATTAATTTATAGTTTCAAAATGTGTTATCAACTGTTTATAATTTTTTAAAAATAATTCTCTATAAGATTATTAACACGCACATACACACACAAAATTTAATCCAAGAAAAGGACAAAATCATTTATTGAGGCAAATCAATTTATAAATATGGCATGTAATGTATAATTCATGTTGAGTTAATTATTCAGATAAACTACATGAAATAATAAATATTAAAAAAGATCAAAATAATTATTATTAATGATGTCAACCAAAATTCGCTGAGGACAACTTATTTGCATTTAAGAATTTAGTCATAAATTATTAATATTTATATATGTAAAATAAAAAAAGAAAGACTAGCTGAGGAAAAGTGTGCAAATCTTAGTATTCATGATTTCTTATCAACAATATGACTTTTATTACTTTTTCCGGTTACTGGTATGTGCTTTGACTTTTATAATATATGTGTGTGCGCGTGTGTGTGAATGATTTTTTTTTTTTGTATACAAGAGGTATATGAATGATATTATTGAATATTAATGTGGGTTTAGCTACTGTTTTTTTTTTTGACCGGAGTGGGTTTAGCTACTTAAAACTTTTGGTTGTCATCTATTTGGTCTTCGGTGGTGTGTTTTGAGCCAAACCCAACTATCCAAGTGGTACTAGTTAGGTTCGGGACTTATAAGCAATTTTTAAATCATGGTTTACAAAACACGATATAAATGTATGAGAAGAGTTTTATCTCGATTCACATCTTTATAAATAATTTTATGTCATTAATATTTTATTTGATATATTGTAAAGGCACTTCTCATATCACATGCTTGATTTGGAAATATGAAAATAAAAAATGCAAGTTAATAATTTGATGCAATTGTGCATATTAAATTTAATTGGAATTTATTAACTTTAATTTATTTCAGGGTATGTTATAATGCATGCCTAATAATTTCATCGTGGCGCATGCTAATTATTTGACAGAGAAAAAGAAAAAAAAAGAAAGTATTCTTTTTGTTTTATTATTTTGTTGACCTTTGAATTCCTTTTGTTTTATTGGGATCATTAAGATTTTGTTCTCTTAATATCCAATCCACGATGTGCTTTCCCGCTTTTTCATTATGGATGTCTTCTTTTATCATTACCAATGATGAAGTGGAAACTACGATCTTTTATCAGCTAATAATAAAAGCTACTATAACTTTTTCTTATTAACTAGTACCTCCAGTTCTTAATATAAGATCCCGTTTGACTTTTTATTTGGTCCTAATTATAAAACCCCAATCGATTTTGTCTCTCATATTTATGTATTTTTTTCCAAAATAGTTTTTCTAATAATGATAGTTTTAACCAATACACTTAATTAGCAAGGATATTTTAGGAATGACAACATTTATTTATTACAAATAATTAACTTAACTTACTTCCTTAATCTCCTCAAATTAGTCAACTGGGTCTTATAATTAGGACTGGAGGTAGTATTTTTTTTTCCTGAATTTTCCCCTCATCAAATTAAAGTTTTTCTTTTATAATTTTAAGAAAAATGATTTTAAAAAAAGACGTTAGAAATTATTAAATACCAAATAAAAAATGCTAACAAAAATTTGTTGTTTTGCAAATTTAATGTTGTCAACACCAATTAAAGGGTTATTATCAAACCTGATTTGAGATTTAGTAGTTTCTAACTCTTTTTTTTAATTATTTTTTCATAATTTTATTGTAAAAAAATTTGTGATTCCTGTTAATCACTATTTCAAGAATACAAAGAAAAGAATTATTAGCCTTAAAATGTTCACTTTCTTCATGTGACAGTTTTTTTATTTTTAGATGTAGGAGTTAGATAATTAACTTATAAAAATTAGTTAAATTAGTAATTTATAAAAAAATATGTACGTTTTAATTATTTATATTAGAAACTATAAACTATAAATCTTTGCAGAAAATTTTCTTCACATGAGCATTATAGAAAAAATTTAGCAAAAATCTATCAATTTAAGAGAAAGTGTAAAATAATGAATTAAAATTTTGTATATAAAATCAAACAAACTCATTGGGCATAGTCGTTAATTTATGCTGTTTACATTTGCTCGGATTGGATGGAAAGAGCGTCTACGATCCACTCTACGAGATAGCCCGTTTGGGAGACCAAATCCTCTATTGTTCTGAAGTTTCTTAAAACTTATGAGGTGACTTATATTTTTCTACCATTGAATTTCATAATTATAAAATTTTAATTATTGGTGATTATTTTTTATTTAAACATAAATTTATCACTAACTTTATATAACCAAAGCTTAACTAATTTATTAGAGCATATTAAAAAAATTAGTTAATTATAACAAATGCAATATAATCTTTTTGAATACTAATTTACAATATTAGATTATATATGATTTTATTAGTGAAGTAAATTATTCTAAAAAATAATAAATATGTGAGAGAAAATAAATTAATACCTTATATTTAGGATAATCTCCCATTCATAGCTAACTCCTGTATGGAATCACAGGGAGTATAAAATGCATTATTCATTTTAAACATTTGAGTGTTAATATAACGTTATAATATTATATATTTTTGGTCAGCTACAATATAGATCACTTTATATGGAAGTAATTATAATAATTAACTTAGTATCTGCTGGTCAAAAAAATTAACTTAGCATCTTAAAATTGGAAATTAGATATAAAGATTATCTCTTTTTTTTCGGTTGCCCACTCAGTTCACCGGAACTCTGCTCCAACTACATCTGGATCCGACCCACGTCACGCACCTAGCTGTGGTGGGTGAGTCTCCCAATGAGGATTTCTGCATATGCTGAGGCTCAAACTCGAGACCTCGCTTAAGCGGTACCAAGCCGCTTACCACTTGGACCAACCCCCGTTAGTAAAGATTATCTTATTTTAACAAAATGTGTGTGTGAAGAGCGAGTCTTAAAAAATATACTCTTCTAAGTCTAAATATAAGACCCCTTTTGTAATGTAAATAGGCTTATACTACCTCTAGTTATAATTATAAGAGTTAGTTGACTAATTTGAGGAAATTAAAGAAGAAAGTTAGGTTAGTTATTTGTCATAAATATGTGTTGTTTTTCCTAAAATATTCTTGCTAATCAAGTGTATTGGCTAAAACTATCATTGTTAGAATGATTATCTTAAAAAAATACATAAATATTAGAGACAAAGTGGATTGGAGTCTTATATTTATGATCAAAATAAAAATCAAATGATGTTCTATATTAAAGACCAGAAGTAGTATTTAGGACCGCAGGAATACTCAATATAATTATAGTCAACAAAATAGGCTAGCGTAAGTCACAATTGATTTGATCTTAGAAATTGAATGTCCATGAATATGATTGAGCACTAAAATTTGATATTAACCTCTTTGCGTCTCTCTGGTTAAAAAAAAAAAAAAAAACCTCTTTGCGTCACTTAATAGTATATTGATCCCAAAAGCAGAAAACTCATAATTTCATTTATTTGAATTCCCATGAAAAGCTTGAATTTAACTCAGATTAAGTTCACATAGTTTTCTTTAAGCAGAGGTCTTAGTTTTGGTTGTTAATTTTATAAAGTATTTTTTCAATTATTTAACGTAGTACTATTAGTTACTCCCTAATAATAATTTGTTGTGTCCATTACTATTATTATTTTACAAAATAAAATTAATATGTTAGTATTTATGAATATCTGGTCAACATTTAAAGTTTTAAAGGAAAAGTATAATTAAATTTAACTGAAATATACAAATTTAGTTTAGGCACACACTCCTAACAAATTCTTAATTAGATCTTTTGATCTAATTAAGAATTTATGAATATTGTAAAAAAATCAAAATAACCTTTTATATTTTTAAAAAAATTAAAGGTACTTTAATTTTTTTAGCATGTTCCTATTGACTTATATTTGTGCTGTTACTAAAACTTTGACTCAAAATATTTTATAATAAAAAATTGAAATTAAATTTAAAGGCTTTGTTTACTTTTCACTATCATAAAGAATTATATTATCTCAGAAAAGATTAAAAAAATATTTATGCAATTTAAATAAAAAAAACGATTTATCTCATCGAGGGTATAAAGCTTTTTTAACTCTATGAGATGGAGACAACAACGCATGTCCTCTCCTATTTTACTTTTCTTTTACTAATATTTCTTTTTATTTTTGTACCAAATTTTATAGATGTTTGTATAAAATTTTTTGTCAATTATTACTTTTTGTATAAAGTGGTGATGAGTGATTATATCACCAAATAGGAATGATTAGATCTTGTGTGGATAATTAAAAAAAAAGAACATTTCTCAAAATCTAATTGTTTAACCCTTTTTTTTTTGTTTGATAAATTGTTTATTGCATTGCATTTTCAAAACCCATCTCTCTCTGTATGATCGGTTTTTGTATTGTGTTTTAAGGATTTTTTTTCTTGTTATCCATTTAAGAGTAAGTTAGATGTCATGTGATGAGTCAACATTAAGACTTTTGCGACACTTTAATTACACTTTCATGTACTAATGTTTTAAGATGAACTATATTTCAATCCCCAAAACCACTCATTTAAAATTTGAATATAATACTCTTCTGGTCCTAATTATAAGAGTCAATTGACTAATTTGAAGAGATTAAGGAAGTAAGTTGAGTTAATTATTTGTTCTAAATAGGTGTTATCTTTCCTAAAATATCTTTACTAATCAAGTGTATTATTGACTAGAACTATTATTGTTAGAAGGGCTACTTTAGAAAAAATGTATAAATATGAGAAACAAAATGGATTGGGGTCTTATATTTAGCACCAAAACAAAAGTCAAATAGGGTTTTATATTAAGGATCGGAGGTAGCATATAATTTCAACTTTTGAGATTGAATCACTATTCACTCCCACGCTTTCCATGGGGTTGGCTTTTTCACTCTCTATTACTCAACAAAAGATATGTTCATATTACCGTATTCTTTATTTCATATTATCTAAATGTTAAAACATATTTTCTTATACTCTAAGTATATAAACCTTGTGAGCACATTATCATTTTGATCTTTTATTATATATCATTTTGTTTCTCATATCAAAACTTTCTCACTAAAATACTTTAGTCAATATGCAAGTACATCTAATATAAATGGTAGAAATAATTGTGAAGGAATAATACAAATATTTACAGACAATTAAAAAATTAATTTATCCAACTTGTTTTTCAATCATCATCACGCGTTTCCCTACTTAAGACAAGAAGTTGTGCTACGAGTGAGACCAGATTGTTGTCATTTTGACTCAACTCTATAATTATGTAGCACTCACAGGAATCGGCGCGTGCATGGTTGAGGTGGTGGGCTCTATCGCAGTCCCACAAGTTCCTTTGTCTTCGTCCTCACGACCAGATTTTAACTTCTATAAAGACTGAAGACCTCAAAAGATTGAGCATCCACAGAATTAATGGAGAAATGCAATATAACTCAATGGGCGAAGTGAGATTAACAGCGAGGGACCCATTTCAATAAAGCCACTCGAGCGCCCTCCTTCGGTTCTTCTGGGTTTTTCTCTTCCTCCTTTCACCTTCTTTTACTTTCTGATCTGAGACGCTTCAAGAAGCTTTAGCTTTTGGAACTCTAATGGCAAAGCAGCTGTAAAGCAATTAGATTTTAAAGCTCTGGATGGATTTTCTACTGTCCCTGTCCTCAGGTACACATTGGCCTCCCTCCTTTCTCTCTCTTTCTCTCTATAAACTTTTCACTTTCTCTCACTTAAATTTGGACATTTGTTCAAAAGGGTATTTTTCGAAGTGCTTTCAGCTGAAGATTCTAACTTTTGAGTGCGCCACTTATAAGCTGTTTGACTTGGATATTTTCCACTCATGACCAATGCAAATGAGTCTTCCATCCTCCAGGCCTTAACAAATTTAGTATATATCGTGTGTTTTTTGGTTTGACCGAACTATAATTTAATGTTTCAGTTTTTGTTTGAAAGTCATACTTTGAAACCATACTTTGATTTTGTATAATTTCATTCGGTTTTGCTTAATATTGTTCTCTGCTTGTAATTAAGCGATTCAACGGTGAAAACATTCAACGTTTGATTGCGGCTGGTTGGCGGCTGTGAGGCTATGACTGAGTCTACATGAATGGCACTCTCATGAATCCTCTTTGAATTCATCCTTAAGATTTTCTTCTCCTATATCAAGTTAAAACTTACACCAGGTTACGAAAACATGATTGGAATGTGATGTTTTAGCAATAACATATACGATCTGGAGTTTTAAGGGTTAACAACTATTTTGTCTGTTGAAATGGATCGAAATGGGGGAGGGAGCTGGAGGGAGTTGATGAAGAAGATGCTTCCTCCTGGAGCTTCTCTGCCCGATGAAGCTTCTGATCTTGACTACTCCATAGCCATAGAATATCAGGGTCCACCAGTTTCATATGAAGTGCCAACAGTTGATCCTCTTAATATGAAATCTCGAGGAGTTTCACGTTCTGGCTCACAACAATCCATTTCTCGTGTGAGGCCTCCAGTAATTGAACCAATTCCTCTGCCAGTGTCTCGTATTGCTGGTGTGACAGGTTCTCCTAATCAAAGTCCTAGGATATCAGGAAGTTCAGAATCTGTAGTTTCTGTGTTGCAAAATCCCGACTTTTCTTCTGCTTCAGCTTCAGCCTCACCTGGTTCAGCTCATAATCCTCCTAGACAAGAGGTTAACGAACCAAAGAGGGCAGTTGTCACTTTTAGTACTGTTGATAGATCTCAAAGGAAGGAAGCTGAAGTTATGAAGCCAGTTTATCCAGAATATGTTGGGGTTTCAAAGGAAAGGAAGAAAAAGAAATTCAGAGTTTGTTATAGATGTGGAAAAGGGAAGTGGGAAACTAAGGAGTCTTGCCTAGTTTGTGATGCCAAATATTGTAGCAATTGTATGCTTAGGGCCATGGGATCAATGCCTGAAGGACGCAAATGCGTAACTTGCATTGGTCAGCCTATAGATGAATCAAAGCGTATGAAATTAGGTAGACATTCAAGGATATTATCTCGACTTCTTATTCCTCTAGAAGTTAAGCAAATTATGAGAGCAGAGAAGCAATGCTCCGCTAATCAGCTTCGGCCAGAGCAGCTGATGATTAATGGATTCCCACTGAAGCCTGAAGAGATGGCAGAATTACTTGGGTGCCCCTTACCTCCACGGAAGCTGAAGCCTGGGAGATATTGGTATGACAAAGAATCTGGTCTCTGGGGAAAGGTGATGAACCGATTGTAGTTCAATATGTGCTTTGAAACTGACAATTTTTCATTGAAATTTACTTTATATGACATAATATAATTCCATTAGTTATGAAAGAATGATGATTTTAATTCCTGCTCATATTTAATTTACAGGAAGGGGAAAAACCTGACAAAATCGTAAGTTCAAACTTGAACTTCACTGGGAAACTTTCTGTTGATGCTAGTAATGGAAACACAAAAGTTTACATCAATGGTCGAGAGATTACGAGGCTTGAATTGAGGATACTAAAGGTAAGCTGCTCCTTTTTTTTTTTTTGGTGAACGGTAAGCTGCTCCTTTTCTTTAAATAAATTTTAGATTTACTGAATCGGCTGTAGCTAGTTGGATTATGCTGTCCAACTTATGGTATGCATATTAGGAGTTGAGGTGAATGGGATGAAACTTAAAATGTTCGTTAACTTTCACCTCTTTTCCCTTCATTTATTTAAACCTTTACCAAGTGAGCCCTTAGGGAAAAACGACCAAATAGGCCAAAATACAAACTTCAGGCTGAAGCAAGACATCTCTAATTTTGAATGATCCACGGAATTTTTGATAAATTCCTCCAACCAGCGATTGGTTGTTGCATGATCGGCACTTTTGATGGAAAGTCTGCTTAAGTGGATTTAGTCAAGTAATCATAAGAATTTGTTGTTTGAACTTTCAGTTGGCACATGTACAGTGCCCACGTGATACCCACTTTTGGGTTTATGAGGATGGTCGTTATGAGGAAGAAGGTCAGAATAATATCAGAGGAAAAATTTGGGACAAGGTATATACTTCTATCTCCAGCTAGGAACATTGAAATCATCAGGTTCTGGAGCACTAATGAATTATCTTTTTGGCCTTTTCCTACACAGGCTTCAACAAGACTTGCTTGTACCCTCTTCTCTTTACCCTTTCCCCATGGAAAACCTCATGCACCAAGAGATGAGATTAGTAATTATTCTACTGCTCCAAAATATCTGGAACAGAAAAACGTTCAGAAGCTTCTTCTTCTTGGACTTCAAGGATCAGGAACTAGCACCATCTTTAAGCAGGTATGGCTTGGAAATGTTTCAGATAGCTAGTATTGAGGTCATCATTTATGTAAGCACTTGAGCTGTTTAAATGAATCTAAAGAGTAACTGATGCAGATGAATGAGCACTTGGCTTATATTTATCCTTTCCTTTGTTTCTTTCATATTTTTTTTCTTTCACCATTGGGAGGTTTGAGGGTGGAGTTGACATCCAACTGACTAGAAATTATGGTCACCTAAAAATCGCACTTCATCTGTACCAGTGGTATTAAATTGGTCTCCCTTTCTGGTCTTAATTTAACCAAATGGTATAGCAATTCATTTTTAGGAGGTTTGGAGAAGCATGATGAATAGGAGAACAGCATGAAATAGTGGAAAACTAAGCAGTCCTCTTTTTTTTTTTTTCACCTTTATTTTCGTATATCTTTTTCCCCTTCCTCTATGACACTCAATTTTGGAGTTTCTGAGCAGGCCAAATTCTTGTATGGGAGAAGATTTACTGAGGAAGAGCTACAGGATGTCAAACTGATGATCCAAAGTAACATGTACAAATATCTTAGCATTTTGCTTGATGGAAGAGAGCGCTTCGAGGAGGAGGCTCGTTCTGAGATGAGTGTCCAAAGTTCTTCTGGTCAAGCTATGGGACAAGGTAATATTTCATGCAGTGGTATTTTTTCTCTTTAAGTACCCACTTCACCGGTTCATGGACTAGCTAGCGTGAAGCCTTGCATGAAGAGTTGTTATAGACTTGTGACACTTAACTAACCATCACATAGATACTTTTCCTTAGTTATTGCATTAGTTAATGTCTGTGTTTCTCTAGCTTGCCAACACAGAATATGTAACTGCAAGGGAAAGTTGACTGATTGAGTATGTTATTTGTGGCTTGATTCATTAGATTATGTTTTATTGGGAAAATTTTACACAGGAAGCTGGTCATGGAGATATTTATTTGGTCCCTATAGGGTCCCCCCCCCCCCCAAAAAAAAAAAAAAAAAAAGCAACAGGGTCTCAAATTTTCTGAGTGAAAACGAAGCATTTGTTGTTACTTATGTTTGCAATATTTGACTTATTTTACAAAAGAGAAATTAACTCAACAATTTTGTCCAAGACATGACTACTCTGCTGCAAATTTCCTGTGCAATGTAGAGCTTTTAGCCTGTGTTTTTTATTAGTTTGGTGGTTGCAAACTGTGTTGATGTAAATAAAGACCATATCAAGGTTGATGGTAATTTAGCATGGATGGCATCAAACTGCTTCCATAGTATCATCTGATTTCAATCTTTTTCAGTTGGGAACTGTGAATCAAATGAAACTAGTCAATGCATCTATTCGCTCAACCCGAGGCTGAAGCATTTCTCTGATTGGCTCCTGGATATTATAGCTACTGGGGATTTAGATGCATTCTTCCCAGCAGCCACACGTGAGTATGCACCGTTGGTTGAAGAAGTGTGGAAGGATCCAGCAATAAAGGAAACCTATAAGAGAAAAGATGAGCTTCACTTTCTTCCAGATGTGGCAGAATATTTCTTAAGCCGGGTAATTGCTCATCCCTGCAACTCTCTCATTTGATTATTTTATATATTAAACTGTAATGTTTCTGGTTACCAACAATTTCCATGGGCCATCAGATTTTATTATTTACCTTATTTAATAATTCTCTAAGTTCTTCTGAGGAGAATTCTACTTTTCTTTAGTTCAATAATCACTCTTTTCTCAGCAAGATAAATCATATAGTTTGGTTTATCATCTTGGGAAAAGTAGGTTGGTGAAAATGTTTTTGATTTTTGCGAAGTATCCGCGTTGCTTTTATATCTCAATATGATGAACATGCAATTCTGTTAGATTTGCTGAATGGGAAAATGGAGGATAGAACATTTGTGTATAATTAAGTTGTGCATGGTAGGAGGGAAAATGGCAGGTAGAATATGCTGGAGTGAAAATATGGGACTTGTTTAGATTTATACATTGTTGATATTGATTAGGTCACTTGCTATTGTTCTTTCAGGCTATTGAAATATCCAGCAACGAATACGAACCATCTGAAAGAGACATCATATATGCAGAAGGGGTTACTCAGGGGAATGGTTTAGCTTGCATAGAATTCTCACTTGATGACCGTAGCCCAATGTCTGAAGTTTACACGGAAAATATGGAAACTCAGCCACCACCTCCAGCCAAGTAAGCTGCGCCGGTGCTCTGTTGATATTTTGATAACCTTAAAAGACTAGTATTTGCATCTAAAATTTTGGGTAACTTCCTTGTCTTAGGTACCAACTGATAAGAGTAAATGCCAAGGGGATGAATGAAGGTTGTAAGTGGGTTGAAATGTTTGAAGATGTTCGAGTTGTGGTCTTCTGCGTCGCCCTGAGTGACTATGACCAGTTGTGGCTTGCCCCAGGCAGCAGTGGCAGTGGAAGCCTTCTGCAAAACAAGATGCTACAGAGCAAGGAGCTATTTGAGAAAATGGTGAGGCACTCTTGCTTCAAAGACAGTCCTTTTGTATTGATTCTGAACAAATATGATATCTTTGAGGAAAAGGTAAATAGGGTGCCTCTATCTGCCTGTGAGTGGTTCAATGACTTTAGTCCTGTGAGTGCTCATCACAATAGCCAGTCACTGGCACATCAGGCTTACTTCTACATTGCCATGAAATTCAAAGACCTTTATGCTTCCCTTACCAGCCGAAAACTTTTCGTGTGGCAAGGCCGGGCAAGGGACCGTGTAACTGTTGATGAGTCTTTCAAGTACATAAGGGAGGTACTCAAGTGGGATGAGGAAAAAGAGGAGAACTATTATGGTCCACCTGAAGATTCATATTACAGTACTACAGACATAAGCTCCTCTCCTTATATCAGACAAGAGTAATGTTCATCATATGTATTATTTGCCATTTTTAAGGTAAAAGTGGGAGATGTAATATGCCGGCCAGCTTTTGTTCTCTGTATTTTTGGTATCTTCTGAAATGAGAGTTGTTAATGATTTTGGAAGAGGCCTCTGTAGCTTCTTAAGCATTTATCCTCACCTTTTTAACTGTTCCGCATGAGGAGGCATAGTAAATGGCTCTCATTGTTTTAAAAAGGATTAAAGCTTTAATAAAGGTGTCATGCTGCCTGGAGTGAAATAAAAATCAGAATCATAAAGTTAAAAGCTTTAATTATTTTGTTTCTTCCAGAATTCCCAGCCCAACGAAAAGATGAAAAATAAGGGAGTGATACGACTGTTGCTTTTGAGGTAATCCTTCAACAAAGTGCTCGGAATGAAAAGCGAGAGGGGTTTCCTTTTTTGTACCAAAAAAAAAAAAAAGAAGAGACCTTAGTTTACCTTTAAATCATAAGAAAACATTCCCCCTCACCCTCTCCTTCCCTGAAATTAAAAAAAGAAAAAGAAAATGATCTAACATATAAATATTTTCCTGATGGTGTCTGGCTATTGATTTTAACTAATATGAAATCAGAGTTGGATCCCGCAGCTGATATTTAATATGCAAAGGCGACAACGACAGATTTGGATTTCCTACAGTTTTTTTAGCAGAATTTAAGTGCAATTTATTCAAAAAAGATAAACGTATTATATAAATAAAAAATATAAAATACAAGTGTTGGTCTTATGAATTGAATTAATATAATTTTTAGTCCTTCAAGTTTGTATTTATTTGGGTTTTGGTCCTTTAAGCTTTAAATTATAGGTTTTGATCTCTTAAGGGATAAAATGGTCTAAATTCTCATTGAATTATATTTTAAATGAAAAAAATTTAAGAGATCGAAATTAAAATAAGAGTAAACTTGAAGGATCAAAAATTGGTATCGACCCTTGTAAATTCATTTGAGCACAGTATAATTTGCAGCAGATGGAAGCTGACAAGGAACTTGCCTTTGCTGTGTTTCTGGTTCAGTAGAACGGAGGTGGAAATAATAATGCGTTTGTGTGCCAACATTAGCGAGTGATAATTAGGCTGGCATTAAAACCGGTGCTGCCCGGGTCAGCAAAGGTGTCGTGGTGTAGTTGGTTATCACGTCAGTCTAACACACTGAAGGTCTCCGGTTCGAGTCCGGGCGACGCCAATTGTTCTCCTTTTTTTTTTTGGGCTGTAATTTTTTATTTTTTTCCATGTTTACTTGTTAATTCACAGACACAGACCCCCAAAAAAAAATTATGCTTTTGAAAAAACACTGTTTCATTTATTGTAGCAAATGACATGATAATGTAGTCCACAAGTTTTATTGTGACTTGTGAGTGAAGAGGAACGGATTTAATCTCGTTTGAAATCTCAAACTTTTAGCATATGTGTGATGCTATTGAAAAATAAACTCCTAAATAAGGAAGTTGGTTCCTAATAGATCCCTTAAATTTAAATTCTTACTTCATCAGTCTCTTTTTATAAGGAATAATTTTTCATATAATGATATCCTTATATATAAGAAATAAATCTTTTTTATCTAAAATTTTAAAACAGTCTTTTCACTTTTATCACTATTAAACATATGCCACTTAATCTCTTTCTTCAATAGATTTTTACTCGATATCTCTCATATACTTTCTTAGGAATGTATACATTTAGTTTCCTCTCTAGTTCTCTCTAGTTACTATCTCTACCATTATATTAACATCTAATGGATAAGATTTAATATGTTAGAGTAGTATTAACAACTGCCAAAATCAAAATCAAACAGTAAAACTTTTTTTCTTTTTAACTATATGTAACATATTTTCAACCGTGTGTAAATATTTGTCATTTTGCACGTGATTGAAAATAGGTTAATTTTGAGTTAAAAAAAAAAAGTAACATTCATAGAAAATAGATTGTACTAGGCTTCTTAGGCAATTTTTATGTACATTTGCACAATTAATCTTCTGAAAAAAGTCAACACAAACTAATAAATCGAGTCTAATCTTTCTTTAAAGAATAAAGAACTCATCATTAGAATCAAAGCAAAGGGGATTTTACTGCTCAGATATAATTTACAGAGTAATAGAAACGGCAAAGACGACTAAAAAGCTAGGCTAGAACTCCAAGAGAATGTGCAGCATTAAGAACTAAGAATATGATTAACAACCAGACCAATTGCTTCGATCATCATTGAGTAGAGCTGCTGCATCAGTATCTTCAATTCCTGGCCTTCCAAAGCTTCCATGAACGAAGCAGTGAAGGGAGTATCGTGGAATATAATATGAGGGAGCTCTGATCTGTTGGGGAGAGGATCATTTTCCAGCTGCAAATTAGACTCGTCTTTGTTCAAGCAACTTGTCTGCATTCACAGGGTCGTCTTCCTTATCTTCCTCAGCAAACCCAAGCTTTGGGATGATCTTCTCCTTCTTCTTCCCCATCTTCTCTGTAATCCTGATGAAGCTAATGAAGTGTGGTCGTGGAAGAAGATGGAGAAGGAGAAGAAGATCCCGAGGAGCCTGAGTTTGCTGAAGATGATAAGGCTGATCGTGTGAATAGAGATGACTTGCTTGGTTCTAATTAATGATGATGATTCGCTTTCCTTGTTTTAATCCTCTTCTTCATCTGTAAAAAGTGACCAAATACATGTGCTAGTTTCCATCACACTAGCAAAACAAGAAAATTTCATCACTTCCGTCATTAGTTTTTGCTTATTTATATATTAATATTAAGCAAGATACTAATAATTAGTATATAAACTCATTGTTGTACCAAATAAATTATGAATTCATTAAAAGTAATAAGGGGATAAACATACAATTCTTTTAAAAATTAATAACCAACATATTCAAGAGACTTCGTATATCACTTTTTGTAATAATAATAAAAAAAAAAAGTGGAACCAAAGCTGAACCTTTTTTTCGGCGTATAAAATAAAACGGTATGTGATCAATCATTAACTAAATTTATCAGTAGGATATTTTAAAAACATTATCTCCCATCCTAAATATAAAATTTAGTTAGGAGTGAAAATTATATTATAAATTAGATATTATATTTATATCCGGAAGTACTCCCTCCCTCTGTCCCTTTCCTATAAGCAACTTTGAATTCCATGACATAAATCAAAAAATTAGTTAAAGACAATAAATAAGTCGAAATTAAAAGTTTTTTCTTCTAAGCACCGTTATTTATAGAAGAGAAAAAATGTGAATAGAGAAAGATGATGATTTAGAAAATGAGATAATAAATATATTAGGTATTAAAATAAGTAATTAATGGAGACAAAATAGAAAATTTTCTACAAAAAATTAAGATAATTTATGATTATCGTTTATATTTAAAAATAAGAGGAGGGTTGTAGTTATTAGTTATAAAAAAAAAAAAAGAGTAGTATAAAATATATGCAGAATATTGGAGGATTGATGAATGCAAAATGCCCACAAACTGAGGATGAGATGAGTGGATGCCAGATAGGATTAAAATAAAAATGAGTTGGTGCATATAATTGGTCAGGGTATGAATGACGTGGCGCACTGGGTGCATGTAAGTATTTCTCCAGACAGAGACCTGGCAAGATCTGTGACACTGATTAGCGATAATCAGGACGGGGACGAAAAAGTTAGGCCCCAAATCAACCAAGGTGTCGTGGTGTGGTTGGTTATCACGTCAGCCTAACACACTGAAGGTCTTCCGTTCGATTCTGGGCGACGCCATTTTTCCTCCGCCTAAGTTTGCAGGGGAAGCATGTGTGCAGCCGGTTGGGGCCAAATCTCCCAAGTACCGCGGACTGGCAGTTTGGCATTCAATTAAAAATTGCAAAACAGAAAATTGTTGGGAGAATTTTTATATGAGATTTATACTGCTCACTTATTATGGAAATTTTTTATAATAATTTTTTTTCGAGACATCATAGTAATTCTCCTTAAAATTTTAAGATAGAGCAGTGATGCTTAAGATTTTATCTTCTATTTATTTTATTTTAATATTTATTACTTAAATTATGAATTAAAAAACAGATAAATTTTTTTGGTTGAAGGCAAGCATATTCAAAATATAATCATAATACTAAATGCAAGCATCTAACCCAATTAATTTTACCTAAAACTAACCTGAACAGAGATGTAAACTGCCCCAAAATGAAGCTCAATTACAGCCATGTGAACTAAATTGCCTTTTATGACTTTCCTAGTTATATATGGCAATGGACAGCGATGAAATGGGCAGAATAATGAGATAATTGACGCAATTACAATGTACATCCTCGGTATAGGCACCGTTTAGATGGCATTGCAAACCTTGGTTTGGAAGCCCAAACCATGGTTTGCACAAAATACCATCCAAACAGCCAGACAAACTAAACAAACCTTGGTTCAGGTAAAACCATGGTTTGGACGGCAGCATCTCTCATCTGCTTCTCGGGTCCAATTGCTGAAACGAACGGTGGGCCCCTCCACCAATGACCAAAGCCTCCAATTATTCGGGTGTTCAATACTTGCTCTGTGTTCAATAATTCCTCTCCTCGTTCACGCCTTCTCCTCAGTCGGTCCACACAACATCCCACAATAATATATATTAATATTTTTGATAGTTGTTGTTACGTTTACAATCTTTAAAGAAAATTAATATTTTTCTGTTATAAAAAAAATCATTTTTCTATAAATATATTTAATATTATGTTTTATAAATATATGTACACATATTAATTATGTATTAATTATATTATTTTATATATTATTAATTATGTTAGTAAAAAAATTTTCATTACCCTTTTTGATAATTTCCACATGTAAAAAGTGCTTCTGGTAATAACTATCCAAATACTCTCACTTCTCAGAATTACTTTTTCTCAGAATCTATTCTCCACATTCTCTACAGAATCTATTCTCCAGAATCACTTTTTCAAACCACGATTTAGTTTCATCCAAACACACCCATAATCTGTTTGACAATCTGTTTAGTCTTGAAAGACGTGTGAATAACATCATACAAGCATATCTACAACAAAACAAACCATGGTTTACTTACATACCTTAACTCAATCTTGATACTACGTTACTTCATTGAAATTTTTTATGATTTACTGTTTAAACTAGCGCATAATTTGCAAATCACATAAAAAGTAAACAGATATCTCAGTGACCCTAATCCCCGTGATATTTTTACTTGCAAGCCAAAATCATCATATGCTTTCCACCGACCTTTTTGAATGAGTTGAGGTTATTCCCATCCCAAACCAAGGATCTCATAATCATGAAAGTGACGACAAGTAAAATGCACTTCAAAATGTGGACAAATCCGGTTGTATCCAGGCAAAATTCAGGATACACAGTCTATGATTAATTTAACCACTCTAAAGCGTTAAAAACAGCCTGTTTCAAATTGATTTCACTGTCTCTAAGCATGCAACCAAAGAACCAACACTTCCTAAGCCAAGTACAAAAGGCTGCTGCTTCCAGGAAGCGCGTGTTCCATGAGCAGCAGGCAGCACCAAACAAAAGATGTAAAGTTGGCTCTATAGTCCATTTGAACTGAGTCTCCTCACTTTTTGCCGCCCCAGGATGTGTTCCCTTCTACTTAAATTGTTACAATGGACAGAAAGCAAATCCAAACAATCATGACCCGATTAGATCAGGCGTTTCTGCCTCGATGGAGAGCAACGCGGTGTGCACTTTACTCGTCCAGTTATCCAGTCGATCCCGTAAAGATTTAATCTGTGGAATTCCAAGAACTCTAGGCTGCACCCAAGTAATATGAACGGTGCCATCCACTTGATCGATTATACCCTCAATCAGATGAACCTGCAACATAATTCTCCTACCATTATCACATAGGACTGAACAAACAAAAGCCCATACAAATGCGCAGACTGTAAGCAATGAAATTTGCATACATTTATCAGCATCCATAAGTTGAAAACGCATAAATTAAGATGTAATTAATATTTGGTGGACGGCATTTTTAATGAATATATATAGATGGCTGTTATTAGTTAATTTTGGTGGACATCATTTTTAATGAATATATATAGATGGCTGTTATTAGTTAATTACTATAAAAGTTCCCAAATGCATTTTTTTCCACTAAAGTTCTGAGTAGGACGTACTGAAAGGCTCTTCATGAGGAGATGCTCCACATCCTCCACAGAAAGTTTTGTGCGATCAGCAATAACTCTCAAAGGAATAGTTCGAGCTTCAGAGGGTCGACTGCAAGTATTTACAATTAGCCCAAGTAACATGTGACAAAATATCCTCATTTTCACATATGACAATCAAATTAGCACATGCATCTTACCTGAATATAATCTCCATCAAGCAGAGAATGTTTATTTTTTCCAACAATCTTTGCTCATTCTGAACTAATGCTGGCTGAGCCCTTAAAGCAGCATTATGGACCCGGCATAATTCTTGATAGCAAACTAAATCGCCAGAATTAAATGCCTGAAGAATATCGTAGAGCCATTCCACCTTTGTCCCCTGAAGACTTTTTATCTGCAAAAGGTACAACAGACTAAACATATCATGAACCAGCAAAGTAAATAATTTCCAAGTATAGTCACTCAGAAAATTAGGGTAAATATACTTACAATAGGATGAGCAAGAAGTTCTCCAAAGTTGTAGATGTTATCTCCCAGAAGAGCAGAAAGGGACAAATCAAATGCCAAATCCTAACAAATCACCACAATAGATGTTATCTCCCAGAAGAGCAGAAAGGGACAAATCAAATGCCAAATCCTAACAAATCACCACAATTCAGTAAATAAAACAATCTGATAGATCAACTAACATAAACCGGATGAACTAAACTAAAAAGGACCTCTCCACGCTTTCTTATTGATGTGAGTGCAACAAGAACCAATTAGTCAAGAAAAATAAAGACTGACAATTAACAATTTACCAAAAACAAAATAATCAATGTTTCTTCCAAAACCAAATTAAACATCTTTATAGTTTATCCATGAAGCAAGCATAAAGCAACAGTAAACCAGAAAAATGATCTTTAGTCTTTACAATGACACATGAATAAGAATTAATACAAAAAATGAGACAAAACATGTTGTGCACAAGCATTATTATCATTACGACATTTTGCCAACTCATTAGTCATTACCACAGTACAACTTAGTCTAGACAAAGCAATTTAATGACAAGAAAATAACAATGGAGAACAAGGAAAAACCCAAAACCATAATAGGTAAACAATTATTAGCTCCAAATAACTTGCCAATCCCTTTGTGAATCCACAAAGGAAGCTCCATACAAAGGCCACACACTGAAAGTCTGAAACCCAAGAGGTGGCCAAAATATTAGTCTAAGATGTTACAGGAAAAGCTTATCGCATCCCATTCTAACCATAGTCACCAAATTCCAGAAAAAATGCAGACTGTCAAGCTTTGTGCTCGTTTTTTCTTACCAAAAGCCATCATACTTAATAGCTAAGATCCACTATGGTAATTCCATAGCACCTAATTACATGAAACAGCGATCCAGATCCTACAATCTAAAGCACAAGGATGAAGAAACATGCCCCTTAGCCATTGTTCCCAATTTAAACTTGCAAGTTAGCTACAGGCCTTGTTTTTAATCATTCACAAACACCTCTTTCATCATGCTTCCTGATCGAATTATTATCTTCCTCCTTTCCGTCCCATCCTCACTCCAAGAGACTTTTTCTATTAAAGAAGAAGCAAGTTTTCCATCGTTTTAATAACATTTCTTTTAAGTAAATTCTTGCCGAAGTACTTTTCCTTCAGAAATATGAGAAACAATAGTCTAAATTGATTAAAATATTCACTGATATGTATTATTTCAATCAAGTTACTACTTCCTTGAACATGAGCAATTTTAAAACATGAATAAAGCATCAATATATCAACTCAAATGAACCAACTTTATATACTCCACTCGCATGAAATTGGGAACAATCGTATCAATAACATAATACACAATCTATTAAACAATCTCCTCTTTAAGAAAGGAATTTTTACTTCAATACTGAACAGTTACAACATCAAGAAACAACTTTCATATGCTCCTTTGATCCTCTTTTGCAGTCAAGAGCAAACAAAAATAGAGATATGCATGCAAGTGTTACAACAAAGGCCGCGCAACTAAATAACATATAAGACAATTCTGAAGGCGTACCAGCTTGAATGAGTCTGAGAGAGACTCCACTGATGTATATGCCAGATAGAGAAGAGCACTTTTGTAGAACTCAGCAAATTCCTGGCGAAATTTATAATACTGAGATGATACCCAGTAATAGCTAGCATATACAGATGGATCAATATCTGTCATGCTATCAAGCGTACTCTTCCCATCATCTAGAAGTTTCTTGCATTCCTTTTGGTCACCTTGCTCAAGCTTAAATAAGGCAATTTGCAGCTTGATGTAAAGAATTGGTTCTTCTATGCGCTGTTCTTTCGTAGCTTGAAGCTTTTCAATGATTCCTTCAAGATAACCAATAGCAGCTTCTTTTTCAGAATACTGCCGAGACACAGTCACAGCAAAATGTGCAAGCTTGAGAAGATTGATCTTAGTCTCAAAGTCTGTTATGAAATTGTGATATAACTGTATAAGAGCATCACCGGCCTGAAATTTTATAGCGAGTGCAATTAGTCAAAAAATAAATCATAGCTCTTCAGATTAATATGCACAACAGTCGATATCAAATTAAAAATTAATAAATATGAAAATGGAGGAGTCAGAACTGGAAATTACTCTGATCTCTAACACAGGAATTTACCACAGGAATATGATCTTAGCAGCAACTTCAGTAACAGAATAAGAGAAACAGAATAAATTATAAAGTTAGACTCATGTTTAGCACAGCTCTAACATTTCAGGATCTAAATAAAAAGAAGTCAATCTAAAATATGGATAAAATGATCTAAATGAGCAGCTCACGTAGACCAAATTTGACTGCCTTCAACAATAAGTGGTTAATAGCAAGTAACAGGGTGAGACCGTGCAACAATTTGCAACGAACATACCCTGATAACATGCCATCCAGGAAAGAAAAAAATATATCGGGTCTTCAGAATGCAGAGCTTAATTATGTTAAAAAATTAAAATTCAACCATGTAATAAGGTTTTATCAGGTAATGTATGACATCAGTCCTCCATTCTCATAAAAATGCATTCAGTCAGTAGAACATAGAACCACAATCAAAATTAAATGCAAAGCTTGTTCATGTTAAACACCTCTGTTGCTTTAAAAGGAGCTCCAGTCTCTTATATATCATACTGCACTCTGATTTCAATGTTTTTTTTTTGGGGGGGCTAATTAATCACAAATTCCAAGCCATTTATCACAACCATAAATTGTCAACCAATTGCAACAGCTCCACCATGAAAGTTAGAGTTAACCACATTTCAAGTTAGTTGGGCAAAGCGATATGGAACTTCCTGTATTCTTATTAATTCTCATTATCCTTAATTGCTTGCCTCATATTTTATGTTGAAAAATGTTCTTATAAGGTAAATTTCGTCCATCCACAAGAATAGAAAGTTATCTCTTTTCTTGAAAGTCTAACAAAGGAGAACCGCAATAAACCCCATATTCTGGTATAAGATTCAGGCTTTTAGTTTTAGAATCAGAATGTATAGCTGGACAATTAGGATTGAGCATAGTAGGTAGTACAACTAGGGAAAACAATACTATATTACTATTCATTACCCAATAAAAACCGAAAAATATGCATATTACAAAATTAATTGGCCTTTAGTTGCTTTTAATGACCCAAATCCATCAATCAAATAACTGAAACGAAAGTTCAGATCAGGAAGTCCAAAGTTTCTACCTAAAACCCATTTTTCCATATTATATTACTTCACATTCAAAACCTCCAATTAAGCACCTCATGTCGTTTTCGGAAACCAATAAGGATTTATCATAGCTACAATTGCAATATCCAAACCCCACAATAACTTCTTAATCGCGCTAGGGTTAAAAAAGGGGAGAAACATATCCATAGCAATTGTCCACAACTCAAAAACCCTAGTCCACATAATAAAAAACTGAACAGCATTTTCCAACGCATCCATGGGCACAAAGAATAATCCCAAGTAAAACACTTCAAAGACACCAAAAAGGGGGGGGGGGAACCCGACCTGAAAAACAGCAAGAGCAACGAACTGCTCAAGCTTCAGAGTGAGCTGGTGCCAGAGTTTCTTCTGGTATAGATCTTCCAGCGAATTATACCAATCTGAGAGCTCAGGGTGCGCGTTGCGCAGCGATTCAAGGTATTGCAGAGCAGTCATGGCGATTCGAAGGGGAACAGAGACAACCCGGCGTTCGAGGTCTGGTTTCAATATGTACGAATCCTTATTTGGGTCGTTTTTTTCTTGAACTCAAAGAAATGAGAAATGCAAAATTGTGCAGACGAAGAGGTGGACGAAGATTTGCCACCAGCGGGCACGGCGTTTGGGTTTCATGGGTCTCCATCCCTATGGGCTTCTAAGGTCCTTACAGAGCCCAAAGCCCAAACTAACTTTTTTTAATGTCAAAATTTTATTTTGGGCACAAAATTATTTTTAATTAAATATTTTATAAAAATTATTTTTAATTCTTTATTCATTACTAGTAAATTATATTTGAATATTTTCAAGCTCAATTAAAATATTTCTCTCAACATAATGATTCATGAATCATTATTAATACGTAATAGTTTAATTCCTTTTAATTTCAAACACTGTGCAAAGTTATGAGCCCACAATTTAGCTTCACACCAATATAATTAAGTTATAATGTTACTGTAGTTTTACTCTTCATGGGTCAATATTCAATATATTTTTTTTAAAAAAAAATTTATGGATTATGCATCTGGTCAATTCTTAAAATTTACTTGTATCACTAACCTGCATCCATTTTCCTTCCACAATATCTTCATCTGTTATTTAAATTTCCATCTCTATTTCATATTTTTTAATCATGCATGCATATACAAATTATTGAAATGAAATTCCGCATTGAAGTAAAATATAATTTTTTTTGTTTTATAATTTTTCTGCTAAAAATGAAATTATTTCAATATTTTTTCCGACCAAATCCATCCATAATTAATACTCTTGTCACTATTCACTCAACTTTATCATTATTTTATTTCAAATGATCCACTCTCAACTAATATGTGTTTTGTGAGGTCATTTTCACCCAAAGAAACCAACCATAGGTATTTTCTTTTAACAGGGTGTTTGTTGGTTTCCTTTATGCTTTCACTTTTTTTTTCCCCCCTGCTTCGTCTTCTTTAACCTTTATCTCAATTTGAGGCATTGTGTTTGTCAAGCTTGCATGTGAAATAACATAACAAACATCAGACATTTATTTCTAATGATTCCTTACTTGCCCCTTGAATCCATCATATATTATAAACCACAATTTTTCAGAATCGTCTGTGAATTATACTCATGAACAAATTAAAGTCAATAATAAAAATATATCAGAATTAGGCATAGGAAAAATTGCTAAAAGTATCAAGAAAACCAATCATATTGGATTGAAGTAATGTGAGCATAATTGGGATAATGACATAAATAAAGTGAATGTTTTCTTATAAAGGTCCACTCTGACTTCGAGCATCACAATGAGTGGCAATCAGTGAACCCACCAGGGCAAAACCCAAACCAATCCACAAATAGTTTGAGGAGGCCATTAATACATCAAGTGTACCAAATGATTTAACCTGTGACTTCAAAACAAAGCAAAGTAGTCCATCTAGTAACTTTATATTAATCCATCTCCTCTCTCCCCAACAGCCACAGCACAAGAAAAGAAAAGAAAGCCAGCAACTTATTACCGAAAAGCAAAATGGTTCAACGAGTGAGAGCCTTGCTCACATGGCTGCTTCTTCTTTTCCTCTTAGCATCGGCTTCATCGGTATCAGCGGTGGGAACTCACGGAAATAATCATGCCGGCGAAGTGCGTCATCGGAGATGGCAGAGGAAGACATGGATGAACCATGGAAGCTCTCGTGGCCCTAAGAAACAACTTGTGAATCCAACTCTAGAGAATCCATTTCAGGCTCGTGAATTTCCTGTATAGCTTTTTTTTTCCCTCCTTTTTTCTTCTGTCACAGTGTCTGTTTCTTCTCTGGGGTTGCTTTCCTGGGATTAGAATGAATAAAGTTTCAATCTTTGTTCATACCCATTTCTTTTACAAGTCTCAGTAATTTCCAGAAACTGAGTTCGTTCAATGTCAGTGTCCTTCTAGCTTTTCCTTTTTCAATAACCCAACTTCCTCTCCGTTACTATTATATCAGTTATACTATCATGGCTGTAGTGAACTTTGCTTCTTATGGTATCGGTCAACTGTTCTTTTGTCCTCAGTGTGCAATTATTACTCGAGAATTTACAGTTGTGGCTTTCCATCAGACAGGCATATAACAGCTCAAGCTTTTGAAAGTTCCGACAATTCATGTTCTAATGACTTCTTAGCTCTTACTAATGATAAAAATACCTAGTTAATAACTATCAAAGCTCGCCACAGTTAGTAGATGGCTGGGCCTTCAAACATGATGCTCAGGATTTGAATCAGAACATGTGCATAGAAAATACTTCATTGGAAGAGACAAAAACGCACTTTAATAATTTCTACGCTTTGGGGGGACCATAGACAATAGCATCTTGAGAAGCCTTTCGCTTAAGATTTTAGTAACCAGAAGCTGTTGTTTTCATGACTGATTAGAAGCGTGCTGGCAAAACGTTGTCAACACATTTCAATAATGATGATAACTGATGAGAATGACAAAGGAAACGTGGCTTCAATACACTTAAATATATTAATATTCATTATAAAATCTAAAAAAGAACATGAGAATTTAAAATTTTGCTGTCACATTACTGTTCATAAATCATAAATCATAAATCATAATTGTTGGTTAGAAGAATGCCATCATTTTAAGAAAAACTAGTTTCCTGCATAATAAACTTCCTTACCAACCAGAATGTTTCTTGCCATTTTTCTTTCCATGCAAACCATGCCCATTGATGATGAATACATTAGTTTTGTCTCAATTACGAGATATGGATTGTAACGTAAAATACATATGTCGCAATCTTATTGAAGAATTTGATACCAAATACATATGCATTGTACTCCGCTTCCCCCCCCCCCCCCCAATATAAATAAGTTATCCGGTCAAGCAAAGCACAGCTGGTTGCGGGTGCATGCAAAAGTTATGCCTTAGAAAAGTTCAATGTACTGCCAGTAGTAAGAGGAAAGAAAAGAAAAAATAATAATTTTCAAATCAAATGAAAGTTGCATACATGCACAGAATCAAGGCAAAGGAAAATTCCTGGATTCTCAACCACATGGTTATGCAGCAACATTTGATAAGGGTCGGTTCTGAAGATTTCAAATTACTTCTAGATGTAAATATTGAAACTTATTGCTCAAATAATGAAATCCATGCCACCACAAAAATGCTCCAGCTCTGTTACAATGAAACCTTTGATTTGAAGAAAAGAAACTGTGATGTTCTGTTGAAATACCATGACAGCCAGAGAATTCAGACCATGTTCAAATACTCCCCTGATCCTTAATGTAGGGAAACCATGTCATATTCATTATAATTAACTAATTTAATTAACTTTCTTCATCTGATCAAATTAATTAAATAAGTCCTACTTTAAGGACCAGAGGAGCAGATATTTTCTAATTCTTCTATAATTGATTGGCAATTCTGCATCTGACAATCATTGTTTCAACCAGTTCAAGTGATGATTTCACCGGCCATAGAACGATTAAAAGCTAGTTTTAGATACAATAATAAGAGTAACAGAGATGGTAATGAAAGGAATGAGTTGATGCGATGTGTTAGACTGCATGAATAGCTTCATGCTACATTTCTCAAATGTAAAGCAATAGGGTGCGTTTATTAAAGGAGGCCTTAAAAACTGTGACAAAAAATGTATGATGGCTTGAATCATCAACAATTCTCAATCTTCACTGCCCCAAGCAAAATGAATTAGGCATTAAGAATAAACGCTACTGAAGGAACACAATCCAACTTATGAAAGTTGAGAACAGAATCCCATATTAAAAACAATACCAGTTTACATCCCTGATGCGTTACATTCTTCAAGAAGGTTCAAGATATTATGTTCTGGGGCACTGAGAGATGGCAGAATCGTTCTGTTAGAATGAGTTGTCCGTGGCTTTGACCCTGCACCATTGGATTCAAGGGTTCCTCCATCCTTCATCATTGCCACGTCAGATCTTCTATGCATTGTTGCAGATGCTCTGTCTTTCCATATTCTTCCATCCTGAGGATTGATGAAGAAGAACTAGATTTCAAAATTCTTAAACCAAATTTTGTTCCCAGGAAAGAAAAAGTGGGGAAAAAACAAAAGAAACCCACAAACGCATGCATGAGGTGACCAGCTCCATTGTTTTTCAAACGTGCTTTTGGACAATGTGCTTGGCTTGAATGGTTCAATTCATTAATAGGGACTAAGTGTACAACATATTTTTGTTTTAATCCCCAAATTCTCTCCCACATGATATGAACCCACAAAAGCATGCCATAAACTTGAATACAGGTGAATTAAAGAGAGTAGCAGCAAATTGTTGGTTACAAATGATCTTGGAAATTTTTTCATTGGTTCTTATGAAAATGTTTTCTGACTTTCCAAGTATAATGATCTTAGAAATATTTTCATTGGTTCTTACGAAAATGTTTTCTGACTTTCCAAATATCAACAACTCGAAGCTCTAAGCAGGCTTGCCAAGATAATATCTTCTATCTCTTGAAAATTATTGCACCCACATTACAGATTTCTTTATGCATACAATGACCAAAGAGTTTAATGTTCAAACAAATAGGTATCCTCATAAATAACGGAATAGCATGCATCAAATACAAGCATGAAACTCAGTAATGTGCAGATATCACGACGGCTTCTAACGAAGGTCGCAAAACGAAATCTGTGCCGGGCAAGAGATGAACTCCCTTCGGTTACCATACCCAAGATTAAAATTGCTTGTTCCTTTAATCAACTCACTCATGAAATTGCAGCCTAGATAACTTAATCGCTTCTAAAATCACAAAGACTGTATAAATTAAAGTAAGGAAGAGTCCGGCACAAAGAAGAAAATTCGATATTTATCTTACATTGATAATTGAAGGTTCTGGCAACGGGCACTGAACTGGTCTATCATGGTCAAGAGGCTCAGTCGGGTGTTCAACAGGCTTAAACTCTACTGCTACTTCAATTCCATGAGAAGTGGTTGTGACGGCACTCTGGGCAGTGGCACCTTCAGAATTCGGAGGTAACGATTCTCTCTCATCCTGCATGAATTTTGACCAGGCATATAGCAAAATAAGATTGTATCAGCATCTAAGCCATCAAACAAGTAAATGTCTAAATCCAAAGGTATAAGATAGTCTAAACCTCTATCTAGCCAGCACCTCTCATTTTTCTCACTTGGAAATCTCAAGAGCAAGGAATTTGTAGGGCAACATAACTTTAAAATAGAAAGAGAAGGATTTTGGATTCAATACAACACAAGAGGCTCAAACAAGCGCAGCAAACCGTTCCTTCTAAAGTTCATAAAACATAAATGAAACTAAATGGGGATTAACAGTCATAATTTTTCATAAGCCAGTTCAATTCCAAAGAAGGATGATCATGACACAAATTCAAACACAAACCAAGCCAAACAACAAAAATTTCTTCAAAGGGAGAAGAGTCTTACAAGAGCGCTTTGCGTCCGTCGATGGGCATTCCTTCCAACAGTAAATCTTGAAAATATACCCACCATATTTTTCAGCTCAAAATCCAATACGCACAAGAAAGAAGCGCCCGGGGGGGTTTCTCGTTATTCTATGATCTGGCTACCTCCCAGCACTCGAAGACTTGTTTACCATGGATAAACCGAAATCGCCCCCGATTCTGAGTCCTGATCTACCCAGCTTTATGTATCCCGAGGGACAAAGTATTGAGAAAGACGAACAAAGAGTACTGTAGCTATAAGTCGTTTGCTTGGCGTCGTGGGTTTGGTGAGCGGGATTCCCCGTGTTTCTTTGAAGTCATAATGCTTGGGAATCAGTACCAAAAAGCTGTGAATTACAAGGAAAAGGACTCGGGGAAGGATGAAGAGAATCCATGCGAGATTTTAATTTGGATGGGTAAGTCTAAGCCTTAAGCATAGAAAATAGAATAGAAAATTCAAAGCATCGGAGAGAATATCAGCCCTTTCCCCTGTCCAGCTGCTGCAGCACATTTCATACAAGAATTTACGCGCCTTCGCCCAATCGTGGTGACCAATTCTGAGGTGAAAGCAAATGAAATTTGTACATGTCGATATTCCCCAAAAAAATTACATTTGTCAAATGATTTTTCTGATAAATTAATGTTCGATCTGTGCATTGGCGTGATAATTAGGGGAAAAAAAAACTAAAACATCCTCAAAAATACTATTCCTCCGGTTATTAATATAAGACTTATTTAACTAATTTGATTAAATTAAGGAAGTTAGGTAAGTTAATTAATTATAAGAAATATAACACGTTTTTCTTAAAATACCATAATTATATTTTTTAACACCCTTTCTTCCTCTCTTACTTGATTATGGTTGAGGGAATATCTATTAGGGTAATTTAAAGAAAATTGATAAATATAAGAAATGGGTCTTATATTTAGAACAAAAACTAACTCAACAATTGGGTCCTATATTAAGGGTCAGAGGAGTAAAAGACAAATGAGTGTAGGTGAATTTTAAAATTTCAATTTAAACCTCACATTCTGGCCAAAAAAAAAAAATTTAAACCTCATATATTATTTTAGAATTTTTAAATCTTATAAATTACAAAAATGTATTTTACTATTTTTTAAAATACTGTCACCTCAGTAATTCCAGCTCTCGGAGTTCTGATGACCACTCTTTCTTATGTATTGATTTTTTTTTTAGTTATTGATTACATTTGTTTTTAAAACTATGATGACTATTCTTATTTAGCTACTGACTATTCTAATATTGCGATTCACTACTTTCATTTTTAAAATTTTGATGACTACTTTTTTTAGCTATTAACTACTCTAGTTTCATTATTAACTACTTATGTTTCAAAAGTTCAAAAAATATATTAAATATTGTTAGAGATCTAGTAACTACTTCTTATTTAGTTATTTATTACTGTTGTGCAGTCAATAGCTATAGTGTTGTCATTTCATAATATTTTAAAAATAATATTTAGAGTCTGATTTTAAATTTTAAAATTTACCCACCCTCACTTGTTCTTTAGTATTTTTGAGGGTATCTTAATGTTTTTTTCCTGTGATAATATATGGGTAATAAACTAGGAAGCTTCAAATGGTACTATTTCATTCGGGGGTGTTTCAAAACACTTGAAAGTACTTTTAAAAAATATTTTTTGCAAATTAAGATAAACCCGTCTATATATTTACTTTATATATCATAAAATTATTTTTAAAACTATAATTTGATTTGCCCAAACATTCTCTTGAGAGAACCAACCAATTCATGGGACCAGCATTGTTTTTAGTTTTAAAAAAAAGGGACTACAATCGTGTGAATGAAAAAAAAAAACTGTTTTTGAGATAATTATTTTAAAGTACTCCTCCGGTCCTTAATATAAGACCCATTTAACTAATTTGATTAGATTAAGGAAGTTAGGTAAGTTAGTTAATTATAAAAAATGTGACACGTTTTTCCTAAAACACCATAATCATATTTCTTAATACCCCTCTCCCTCTTTTATTTGATTATGGTTAAGGGAGTATTTACAGGGGTAATTTAGAGAAAATTAATAAATATGAGAAATGGGTCTTATATTTAGGACCAAAAGCAACTCAATAATTGGGTCCTATATTAAGGACCGTAGGAATATTATATTTTCTATTAAAGAAAACCTTGAAAATGAGAATAACCATTGGTCCTAGCTCCAAATTTTCAAATTTTTTAATATTATATAAATGATATAAATTTTTAACCTAAAATTTATATATAGGAAAAATTAATTTATTAAACCCTTACAATTTTGAATCAGTTATAACTCAATCTCTAAATTTTGATTCATTACAACTTAATATTTATAATTTTTAGTTAGTTACTCCCTCCGGTTCAAAATGTAAACCAAACTTTATCTATTTACGTTTATCAAGAAACTATTTAAAATCAATTTAAAACAATAAATGTGTTAGGCATATATTTGTTTTTCCTAATATAAGTGAAAGATGCAATGAATAAATTAAAAAGAAAAGAGAATATATTGGGATAAAATTAAAAAAAAAACTCATTAAATACTTGAATAAAAGTGAATGTTATCTAATAAAAAAAGAGAATTCTTTTAAAAAAATTTAGTTTATATTTTGAACCGGAGGTAGTACCATTTAGTCACTAAACTTTAACTCCAATATTACACAATCCTTATAGTTTTAATAATTTAAAATATTGGTCATCATATTTTTAGAAAATAAGATTATATATTTCAAGAAGTGTATGAGAGGTTTTAAATAAGAAAAATTATAAGCGCTAAATTATAGTTTGAGTACTGAGGCAAAATTATAAGAATTTAGTTACCAAGTCAAAATTTACCTCATGTTTGGTACGAGGTAAATGCAAGGAATTCGAAAGGAAGGTCCTTCGTACCAAATAGACTCTTAGAAATCGAGCTACAAGCTTAAACTGAATTAAAAATTATAGGGATAATTAATTTAGAGGTCCTTATAGTTTTATTCAATTTGAAATCAAGTCCTTGAACTTTTTTTTTATTGGGTCCTTTAAATTTGTTTTGTTAAATGCTTTAATCCCTGTTGTTAAATAAAAAAGAAAATTGTTAAAACTTCCATTAGAAAGTATCGCAAGCGTCTTTTCTATCTGAAACAACTCCTTCTATCTCCTTTCCCCATAACTTCTATTCTCTCTTTGCATTTGTCCGCCATATTACGCTGATTTCTTCTGATAACATCCTTCTCACTCGAATTTAAACATTCCTCCCCTTCGGCCGTGTCACCTCTTATCAATCAATTTTTACTTGTTCCATATAATAAAAGCTAAGCTGATAATTTGCTTCAGTTTTCTCTGTAAGATAACTTTTACCGATGAACTACTCTATCATTCTTAATACTTTTATCACGTTGGCCAATTTTTAATTAGCAACAAGTTGAACCCCTACAGGTCAAAAATCTTGCGTCTTTACAATGTACTCAATCACATCCTAGCCTTCAACCAAATGTGTCAGAAATCTTCAAGATTTTGGAAGGCAGAGTTGAACAAAGGTAGCCAGAGGTGGAATCACCTCATCAAAAATGGCAAATTTAAAGTTGAGAGAGAAAGGTCACTTGGCCAACATTTTGTTTCATCAAGCAAGAAGAAGTCATTGCTAGCTTTTGAGGTAATGTCAAGAAAGCTAAGCAGTGGAGGGGAAGATAAGAGAGATAGAAAAGAGAAAAGAAAAAATAGAGAGCTGGGGACATGACAAGGGGGACTATGGGGTATTAATATATATGTGTATGTGTTGGGGTGTGATAAGGGATCAACTTAACAAGATAGGCAAATGCAGAGAAAGGAGAGAAAAGGCTACCGGGGAAGGAGATAGAAGGAGTTATTTTAGATGCGGAAGACGATTGCCATGTTTTTTAACGGAAGTTTTAACAGTGTTGCTTTTTATTTAACAGCAGGAGTTAACAAATTTAACAGAACCAACTTAAAGGGCCTGATAAAAAGGGAAAAAAACTCAAAGACTTAATTTAAAATTGAATAAAATTATAAGCACTTCCAAATTAATTATGCCCAAACTGTACAAATAAAAAAAATTAACTTCCCCCATATATATAAATTAATGCCAGTCGCTCTCATAATTAAATATAGGCTGTCTGTCTTGAAAAGGGCAATGAGAATATATGGCCACCTATTGTGTTAAGCATGATTTTTTTTTTTAAATAAAAGCATGAATTAATACAGCTAATCACTGCCACTGCACTTATTATTTATATTCTCATTTCTCGTACTACTTTTGGACCCATCCCTTTAAATTTGGTTCACAAGATTTTAGGTCTTTGTAATCAATTCCACCAAACGTTCGCCTTCCTGCCCCAGGTTGCTCATTATGATCCATCACTCATTGTCTGGGAAGATCTTATCACCCATCTAACTTATTTTAGGAATTTTTTTTAAAAAGGTAAAATTATTTCATACAACTAATAATTATTAACGAATATATTTAATATATATGCTTTTTTATATAGGAAAAATTACTGTATGATACTAAAAAATAAATAAGAAGTCTCATGACCAGTGAATGATAAGTTATAGGATAAAAAACGACAAGAAGTTTCATACAGCTTATTTATTATTGAGACATTTTTGTAAGTATATTCTTATTTTTAAATCTCATAATAATTTTTTCTTTTTATATCTCTTTTTATTGCACGATGAAGAACAAGATGTAATGCCCTTAATGCCATCAATGCAGATGCCTAAGGCTCTGTGAAAAATGAAACAAGTTATTTTTAGACAAGAAAAAAATCGATCCTTATGCTGTTGCTTCAAAATAATTACGAATAACATAAAAACGCTGGATATAATTACAAATTACAAAATACTATAGTAAATATTATAGGGAATCAAAATCTCATTCTTTTCAATAGTCGACAGCATCTTAAAGTCAAGGCATTAGCAAAAACTTCAAAACTATAAGTGCTTAATCATCAATTTCAGATTACATAACAAAAGTATAAATCGGCTAAAATTAAAATAACAAATTAATTTAAGTTATTTTTAATCACTCAATGTAACACATAGATCCCATAATAAAATATGATCTGTATATGATACATGAAGCTATCACCTTAGTCATAATTATACTTTGGCAACAATCTACGTTGATATTATTGAAAATATAATACTACCTCTGGTCCCTAATAAGACTTAGTTGACTAATTTGAGAAGATTAAAAAAGTTAGTTAAGTTAGTTATTTATAGTAAACCAATGTTATTTTTCCTAAAATATTCTTATTAATCATGAATGTTTGAATTACCTGTTGATACTAACTTCCTAACGCATGCGACTAATATAGGAATTACTTGAAGCCAAGATAGATAAATATTGGAGACAAAGTGGATTGAGGTCTTATATTTAGGACTAAGTTAAAAGTCAAACTAGCTATTATATTAAGAACCGAATGTAGAATAAAGAGAAGAGATGAAGCTATAGTCTATATTAATATTAATGGATATATATACACTTTCTAGTTCTGATTGTAAGACCCATTTGTAGTACAAATTATATTACAATTTTACAAAATATGTTTTGCATTTAGGACTATAAGAGTAATTATTTGGCGTGCTTGTTGGGTTGGCTCATCACTTGCTCTCAAACTTGGTTTTGGAGTCTCCATTACTAACTGGATTACTTATAGGATTACCACATTTCTCTCATCTCTATTGGTTTCTATCATTTTGACTCCTTATAGTTGTTTTCATAAAATCAAATATATTTGCTTAATACTCCTCCGGTCCTTATTATAAGACCCAATTTGACTTTTTATTTGGTCCTAATTATAAGACCCAATCCATTTTTTCTATTATATTTATGTATTTTTTTCCAAGATAATCCTTCTAATAATGATAGTTTTAGCCAATATACTCCTCCGGTCCTAATTATAAGACCCAATTGACTTATTTGAGGAGATTAAGGAAGTAAGTTAAGTTGGTTATTTATAATAAATAAGTGTTGTTATTCCTAAAATATCCTTGCTAATTAAGTATATTGGCTAAAACTATCATTATTAGAAAGATTATCTTGGAAAAAAATGCATAAATATAAAAGAGAAAATGGATTGGGTCTTATAATTAGGACCAAATAAAAAGTCAAATTGGGTCTTATAATAAGGACCGGAGGAGTACTTAATTAGCAAGGATATTTTAGGAATCACAACACTTATTTATTATAAATAACCAACTTAACTTCCTTCCTTAATCTCCTCAAATAAGTCAATTGGGTCTTATAATTAGGACCGGAGGAGTATAATTTTTGGTCTCTCAAGTTTGTCCCTTATTTTGGTTTTGATTTTTTAAATTTCAAACCATAAGTTTTGGTCTCTCAAGGAGAAAAATAGTCTAAATTTTTATTAAATTATAAGAATTAATATTATAAATAAAAAGAAATTTAAGAAACCAAAACAAGATGAAAAATTTAGAGCACAAAAAATTATATTAACCCAATTCATTTTGTAGTACTGAGTCATGTCAAGTGATGATAAGGAATGCTATCTGTGAGAATCATGCAATTCCTCGCAGTCCAAAAAAAAAAAGGGGGGGGGGGGGACGGCTCTCATGCCCGTGCTATCCGAGGGAGAAAACTTCGTTTATTCTTCGTATCCTGCTTGTTGGATCTTGATCTTTCAACTTCAAAAGATTTTAACAAGAACTCCAAAATAGACTCCGTTTTGTATCACAGGACATGTCAGTCCCCTATCAAGACGAATGGTTTATGGATACAACTATTATTTCCATTTTAATTTTAGATGCTATTCTCAATTCTTAATATAATAACTAGATAATTAATATGATGATATTAAGAAAATTATTTAAGTTAGTTACTTGTCATAAATATGTGTTGATCTTTTTAAACTATCATATTCAATCATATACATTGATTAAAATTATCTCTTAGTAGAAATCTTCTACAATCAATATAGATATTTTGAGAAAAGCATAAGACAAAGTGTATTGAAATATTATATTTTGACCAAACACAATTCCTATCTAACTCTTATATTAAGGACAAGAAGTAGTAAACGGTTTCAATTCACTTTATCTTTTAATTTTATAATTTCTTCCAAAGTATTTCAAGTTATTACCCATATGAAGGAGGTTTTCATAGAGAATAGTTTTAATGTACATGATTAAATAATGTATTTAAGAAAAATTAATACAAATTTATTTCAAATAACTAATTCATCTATTTTTTTAAAAAATATTCACAGATTTAGTGCTCATTATAAAAAATGCATTGATTTTCCTAACACTTATCACTGGACATCCTTGTCAAGATGGATATCCTGCGAATACAACGACTTGTTATCATAAATGCGTTGATTTTCGCCGTTGCATCATAGCATGTTGTTTCTGATGTTTTCGTAATTCCCCTTGGTTCTGGATTTACCAACACAATCTTGTAGGAAGACATCAAAGTCCTAATCGCCAGTTGCCCAGCTCTGTAAAATTATTTTTCATAGTTTAATAATACCACCTTAATATAAGACTAATTGTAGAATTAATTTGATCTTAAATATAATAGTTTCTCATATTTATCTATTTTTATCTCTAAATAATTCTCATGGGGCTTTTCATTAAAATGTCGTTTCAATATGTTTAGTAAGAATTTAAAAAAAAAAAATACTAATTTATTATAAATAACTAATTTAATTTTTTTTAATATCCACTCGTTAATTATTTAACCTTGATATTAACAAACAGAGGTGTTATATGATTTGATTTCTCATAAAAAATGTGCAAACTGGTGCAAATCCACACTACCCGTTTTACTTGAACCAGTATATTACAGTTTACAACGTCACCGGATGATTTGACTAGATTTTAATTTTAATTTAATATAATGGTTTTAGATCTAAAAGTTAGATAACTAATTTATAAAAATTAAAAAAATAATCCAGCTATTAATAAAAATGTAGGTTGATTTTACTTATAATATATCTTTAATTATTTGCATTAAAAATTAAAATTTGCTTAATATGTTTAATAAATAGAGAGAATTAAATTTTTTTTTTCTAGTCCTAAACATAAAATTCATTTTATAGTGTAAATCATATTATAAAATGAGTATTATATTTAGAATCGGAAGAGTATAAACTTAAAAGATAATACAAGTTGAGGTATTATATTTAGAATCGGAGGAGTATAAACTTAAAAGATAATATAAGTTGAGGTATTATATTTAAGATAAAAACAAATTTAGGATGAAAAATATATAATAAAAATGTTGCAACTTTTTTTGGGAATAAGACCAAATAATATTAAGAAGTTAAGAGTTTTACATAGTACACTAAATTAAAGTGCAAATAGAATTGCTAAAGAAGCTAAGAAAAGAAGCTAAAGACACGACTTTAATAGATATGTGAGAAAAATCCTAAAATAATGACAAATTTCCTACTAGGTTATAAGCAGACAATAATGACTTGTATCTTGTATCTATTAACGTTTTATTTGGAATCACGATTATAAACACGTTTTATGTAAGTTGAGATAACTCTTTTTGTATATTTATAAGCTATTTCAATCCAAATAGGTCTTAATTCAGAGTTGTGAATTTAAAAAAGTTCAGCTTTAGAACACAGTGAGAAATGGCAGTCCCATTGATTCCTGAGAACTTATTAGAAGGTCACGACAACATACGATGCCTTCACAAAAAATGTGTAACTTAAGGGCGAAGAGGGTGTAATTTAGAAGTCGCAGGCCCATAAAAGAATACAATTAAAATAGACTTTTTTAAGAAAAGAATTCGAAAGACAGGGACAGTGCAAACTAGGAAGGGCCGAAACTTCACCATATGCCCTCACTGCTCCGAGGCCGCGAAGTGAACTTCGAAAAATCGAGCAAAGACGAAGATGATGGATGAGAGTGAAGACGTATTCGAAGATTGGGAAGACGCTTTCTTGGACCAATTAATCCAGGTGGAAGAACTTGCTCTCTCTTCTATTGCAAAACCAAGTTCCAATCCTCCTCATTCCCATAATCCTCCTCCTCCGCCTCCTCCGACCTCTTCATTCACTTCGCACGCCCCTTCACAACCGCCTCAATCACGCCGCCACCACCTCCAACAACCGCCGCATTCTTTCGCGGCTTCTTCCTCCTATAATGATGTTAGTTACTCGCCCCCACGAGAGCTCTCTCAAAGGAGCACGGATTTTGATTCTTTTCAACACTCTCCGAGTCGCCCTGCAAAATGCCCTTCTCTTGCGGTTGCTCCGATTGCACGACGACCCGATAAAGACAAAGATGATGAAATCGAGCGGTTAAAGGTGAGGCTTGCTTTGTCCTTGGGTAACAAACAAACTGATGTATTGGCTTTGAACGAATTGTTGTATCGCGTGCACAATCAGGGAACTTGTGCATGGATGATAATGAGTTGTTGATTGTATATGTTGTTGAATTCTACTTATTGGTGGGTCTCATGGTGGCGGTTCTTGCACGCGGTCCCTCGTTACTGTTTGTATTAACCATTAGCCTTAGGAAGCCTGAGAAAGCCAGTTAAATATGTTTCATGGCTCTCTGTAAGTCTAAGTCATCTTCTTTTTCAGACCGCAGTCTCCACCAGAAAACATTTGAATGAACATTGCCTGAATAGTTGGCTTGGAAAGAGCTTCTATTTCTGATCATTTTTTATGTCTTAGTTTTATTTTTGGCAATTTGCCTATGACAAAGGAAGGAAAAGGAACCATTCCATACTACATACACCTTTAGATTAGGTCAATCACTTCGATTTGTTAAAATTCACTCAAGCTTTTCTTACACTGAATCATTTGTGCTAATTGGTTGATGGTAAAATCAGAGGGAGCTTGGACAAGCATCGAAGCAGCTTGCTCTCCTGGTATGTTGGCGTATCAATATAAATTCACTGTTTTTATTTGCTGATGCAACATTCTTTTCTTTTTTCCCACTGTACTTTTACAGATGGTTTAAGGATCTCTAACTCAGTAAGATGTTTGGATTCCGTAAATAACTATACACCTTCAGGAAAAGGAGTGTCTTGAATTAAAGAAACAAAGAGAAAAGAAAGATGAGCAGCTCAAGTTTGTGGCTTCAAAGAATGAAGAAGAAAATGAATATGCGAACCAGTCAAAGAGTATAAACATGTGAGTCAAACATATGGTTTCCTTTCTAATCTTTATCTACTAATGTTCCTATCCTGCAGTTCTGGTTACTGAATAGGAAACTGTTGGAAAGGAATAGCCAGCTTGTCAGTCAGTAATCTTTTAGTTGAAGCTTAAAATAATGAGTTATGACATACTTTCTAGTTTTCCTCTGACGACTGGGGGATATTCATTTGTAGGTTTGTGTCATATATTGATGATCTAACGTGAAAGCGTGTGGAACTTATTATAGATAGCCACCAAAAGTTGTATTTTAATGAATGCTCTTTAAAATAAGAGACCACTTTAGATTTTAAAATGAATGCATGAGTTGACTTATTTATTAGTTCAGACTGAATTTAGTCCTTGAAAAGATGAGTGACCTGTCAAGAATGACCTGTAATTATTAATATTTGTGTTAATATGTTTTCTTGTAGCATCTGTACAAATTCTAATGATCATGATGGCAGGGAATGGAGAAATCTTGCTTCAGATCGTCATGGCATCTCTCAAAAAATTCACAATAGACAACCTTCAAAAGTGCAGGCTGGTAAGGCATGAGAAGAGTCCCTCCTTCCCTTTCAGATGACGTTTTTTGTTAGTTTCTGACATGGCCTTGTCATGATTTATTTATTTATATTTTGTTTTTTTGGTGGTAGCTGGGTCTAATTATAAAGCTACAGGAGTTCAGACAGACATAGACACTCAGAAGGAAGCTCAAAATATTCTGAATGATGATGTGCCGGCTTGTCTTGAACTTTCTGAGAAGTTGCTGGCAATTTGGGGCTCATCGGGTGAACAAAAGCTAGGAAGCAACGTGACATCCAAATTGCTTGTGGGCTGTCAACGAGATTTTCATATTCTTTTTGGGTTGATGCCCATAAATCTACCCTCTAAAATAACAACCAAATTTCTTACAGATATAAGTTCTTCTGGAGTAGCATTGCAGTATATGAAGGACTGTTTTCATACTCCAGAAGCAATAAAAGTGTCACAACTCTACCATATGTTGACAAAGGTAGCTGGTCAACTTTGTGTTTGTGCATTTTTCTAAAGCAGCAGTTTATACTTTATCTCACATGGTCATGCATTTTTTCAAATGGAGGTTTTTTATACTGCAGAAGTAGTTTGTTTGAAAAATGATGTGAGTCTAGAACTTGCTGTTCATCAGTATTTCTTTAATGGTTTGATCTCCAAATTGTGAGTTTTGAATTTGGGTTCTTGGCATTGTGATAGTTTAGAATGAAAGAGGGGATTTTTGTGATCGGTAATTAATTCAATGAGTTCATCATCACTGAATTTAACTCATACATACATAGAAAGCACTATGTTCTACACATTATAATTGCAGATAAATTTCAATTGAACCCCTATAAATGTGAATGTCACATGCTATTGAGAAATGCCAATATGAGAATTTAGATGGAGATTAGTGCTGGCGTATGGGATTTTCTACGGATTGGGCTGGTCTGAAGTTGATACTAGACTTTGGCATTGGTTTATGCCTTACCTTTTTTAATGCCTTTTACATGAATATTTAAATTCATGTTTCAACTAAGTCACTATCACAAATGGTGGTCTTATAGTGTCAAAGCTTCCCTTAACAGTAGGTGCTGTTCATTAGGTTTGACTGCGCTTTTTTTGGGCACGAAAACTAGTGCATAATCAATGGCTTGAAATTGTAGACGGTTTTCGGTTTCCCAATGCTTAGAATATCATTTTTATTCCAGATCATTGATTTGGTTTCAAGATGCTTGGACGTTTAAGAGCTCAACCACTGAGTTATTTATACATGTCATGGATTCGCTCACATTAAACATGTTTATCGCAACAAGTATGGTTGTTGGTTCTAATCCAATTGTTGATTTGTATTGCAGATAACTGAAGGGACAGCTGTGTTGGAAACTTTGTTTGAACCATTACTTGACCTTTGTAGTGTTAAAAATGTAAGTATTTCTAGACTGGATTGTGAATAAATGTTAAAATTTCCTCTTGTTCACAAGCTCAGAATTGACAAGTCCTTTGGTTATGCTTGATTACATTACCACGTTGGTTTCTTAAGTTAACTGTTTTTGTATTTTAATAGGTGTTCTTTTCCTCTTATTTTCTCCTCAATGTATAGACTTTGACAAATTTATTGCTTTCACCACAGGTTGTTGTTGTCCATAGCTCTCTATGCATACTGCATACTTATCTGAAACTCCTACTGGAATTGGAAAATTACTCCGTAAGAAGGTATGCCTCATTTTGGGTTATTTGTTCTGTTGCTTTTATTAAAATTGCATTGCTTTTGCATATCATCATAAGGTTACAGTTTCAATTAATCACTTTTTTCTTTATCTGTATCATGATAATTATAATTTATTTTACTTGGTGTTTACAGAAACTTAAAGACGATGATTTAAAAGTTTTGAGGGGGAATCTACATATCTATGTATTCTCTGTAAAATATAAAATTTATATGAACATGCACTATACATAAGCTATAAATGGTGCAGCTCATCTCAAATTTTGGACAAAAAGCACCCTTAATCTAGTGAGATGTTAATTTGTTAAGATCTTTTTAGATTTAGTCATGCTGCTTGCCAAAAACACTGCTGAACCCAACTGATTAACAATTCATTTTCCTTTGATTTGACATTTACGTAATCAACACAAATTTCTTTTCTGTAAGCTAGTGTCTTATTCTTTTTGTCTTCTTCCCCTAAAAAAGAAAAGGAAACTAGGGAAAGGGAGTCTAGGGTTGGTTATAAGCTAGTGCATGGGCTTTATGTCTTGTTTAGTCACTCATTTTTTCCCTTCGTTTTTGTTTAATTCCTGTTCTTATGAACTTTTGATTTGATCTTTCCAGTGCACTTTACTCAGGGACAATGTGCTTGTTGAGGGAGTTTGCTTGGAGAACAATATTGTTGATTCTTGTGGACCTGAACTTGCGAAAGATGAAAAAAACTCTTATATGCACACCAATGAGACATCTCATGCAGGGTGCGATCAGCTCCAGCCAGAATTGTTTGATGTAGGAATGCTGAGCAAAAGAAGGTGTTTGAACCATCGGAGTTCCTTGCAGCCTCAAATAGATTGGGTTTATCTTTTTGAAGTAATGCATCATATTGCTATGAAGATGACGGAGGAAAGTGTGAGAGTGGAAGCTGTATCCATCATGAATGTGATACTTCTAAGAAGTAATGCTTACATTGATAGGGAGCGGTAAGCTTTTGAGGTTGTACTATCATCTGAAAGTTTTGATGAAATTGTATGAAAAATGTCAATGGGACCTGAAATTTGTGGCCATACAGGTTCGGACAGAAAATGGCATTTGACACCATTTCACAGTTGCTTAAAAGGGATGTTGGGTTACGTGTGAAACAGCATGCCCTGAGACTTTTGTACCTACTTTTAAATTGTAAGTTTGCACCTTTGTTATTATGGAAAGCTACATAGGTTGATGCTAGTGTCCTTTTTTTGGGGTCATTAGTTTTTATTTTGTTTGTGCTATTCTTTAGCTATTATAATGAAAGTGATTTAATGAAAACCTGTCATTTACTTGTTCTGATTTGTTGAATCAAGAGAGACAAAACACAGTGATTATTTGCCCACTACTAGCTTGGATGTTATATAAATTTCCAAATCTCAATAAATCTTAGCTATTTCAGCACCCACCCCCTTAAAAAAAAAAAAAAAAGCAAATTAACTTCAACTCCTAGTGTGGATACACCCAATCTTATGATTTTCAAACAAGTCATTTTGTGTTAAAGGTCCAAAACTACTGGTTACTTTCTGTTGTGGTTGCAAAGAGGGAGAGTGCGCTAGTGCCATGGATGACAATACATCTACCTCAGGTTCCCCAAATTCAATATCATTCTTCAAGGTTTGGCAGATTGTGTTGCATCCCATGGAAGTGGATTACAGGTAAGCTTGTTCACTGAGAAGCCCATTTTGTCCATGAATTATTTTGATATATCAAATCAATAATCAAATTATAAAAATTTTCTTGTTATTTTTCCAAAAAATGCTTGTATCGAGCGTGGGTCTTGGTCTCTGTGCATCTGAAATAGGGGCAAAGAGAAAATCATTTATTTGCTTCTGGGTTGCTCAAGGGGCTTCTGGTGAGAAAATTTAAAAATACTTTAGCTCTGCTGCCACCAATCACCTTACTGTTATATTACTCTTTCTAGGATACAATCAGCATAGCTCATTGATTGCTACCTAGTAGAGAAGAGTGTGGGAAATGAGAATTCAGGGGAGTGGGTGCATCAATGAAATAAGGTTTATTGAGAAATTATGCTATGATATGTACGGGCACATTGATATCTGGCATGTGGTTGCATGATTGGAACTGCAGTTGCAGCCCATACGTTTAGTCATTTATAGTGATGATTAACTGCTATACTTGTTTATTATTTAATAAAATGCGACCACTTGTTTCATTTGGGGAAAAAAAATACATTAAGACGAATTTTAGTACTGATAGGACCTTTAACCAAAAACTTCCGAACCCTTCCTATATCAACAACCGATTGACACGCGAAGATAAAATTAAGAGCTAAAATACAATTACATTCAGAGATAAAACACAACTCTGATACATATACAGACACACAAATGGAACTGACACAGGAAGGATAATGATTACAGCTTCAGATTACTACACAACAGATAACCAACAGAAGATACAAGTCACACACACATATACTACAAATCCTCTAAAACAAAACGGGTTTGCCAAACTTTCAAGAGGTTTGTACTCCGCCCAAACGCCCAAACCACACTTCCAAATTTCTTCTCTGCCTTAAACCTTCCCTGCGCTTCATTTTTATATATCCCACTGACATCCATCCATTCATCGCGATTCCCTTATTTTTCTCCTCTGTTTTCTGCTTTTTCTGACTTCTAAACCTTCGTTTTCCTTTGGACCAATATATCCTTATTTTCTGTCTTTTTGCCCCTCGCCTATGGCCCTCTCTACATGTTCTAGTGGCACTGGGAGTTGGGTCATATCAAATACCGAATATAACTTAAAATTTATGCTCTTGTAATTTTAGGTGTTGAAACTACGCCGAAATGCTATTCTTGTGCTGGCATTCCTTGCATCGTCTGGAAAAGCTGGCTTTGACATTCTTGTCGGTCATCGGCTCTCCAGAGGAACAAACTATCTGTTGCTGATTTTGCAAGTACTGGCATCACAGGTTGATCAAGAAGCTAAAGCTGTTGAGGAGCTGCCAGAGATTTTCAGGGAGAGGTAATAATATCATAGGTGATGGGAAACCGGATACAAACTTGAAAACTGTTTGTCCTCCTCCTTTTGCATTGATAATTTTCCTTTTACTTTCTTGGAAAGATCTTCAATGTTACTTAACCTTCCCTGAGATTAATTTCTATAGTTCTGTGAAGTTCATGCATTTGTTTAAAATGAATAAAATGCTATTGCTTCCTATTACTCTTCCGGAGAAGTTTAGATTAAGATATTGATAAAATCCTGGCTTTCTTTTCATTAGATTCACATTTTTCACATTTAAGTGCCAAGAATTTCTGCGTTTGGTTTCCTTTGACTCAATTGAGCAATTTGTTCTCAGGACATTTCTGATGCGGGAGATACTAATATTGCTCAACAGGCTAGTGTCCAGTCCTTCATACTCTGCCACCGTCTTGCAAGTTTTAACAAGGACCAGAGATATGGCCAGCTTAACAATTGATGTTGCAAACAGATTGTCCTGGAAATGTAGGACAATGAAGGGACATAACAGCATGGTAAATCATACAAGAGAAACCGAAATCGTTGATCTGGGCCGTGTCTTTAAGAAAAGGGTATTCACATATTTAGGGGATGACTTCTAGTAGTGTTTCTCCCCTGATAATTTTGTATCCATATTATATGGACCTGCGATAAGAGCGGTGCAGAGCGGTTTGGCTAACTGGGCACTATAATTTTTGATGGATTAGCAGATAACATGTAGTTGCAATCTGCAATGTGCCCTATAGAAAATTTTGACTAGTCAATGTTCATAATTTGGTCGTCCGCAGTGGTATCTTTACGTGAATGAAAGAATTCTTGTCTGAGCTTATCACGAGACTTCTAGCAACATATACGACATGGTTTCTGGTTTCGGTTTAGAATAAGTTAGTTCGATCTGTGGACTAGTTCAGTTTGACTTAATTTGTTGATATTTTATCTACATTTCACTCAAGACGTTACATATTCTAAATTACAAAGTCCAAACCACGAGTGAAAAGAAAAAGGTAAGACTTCTTCTGTTACAAAAAAGTAACTTAAATGACTGCGTAATTGAGATGCACCTGTTTATCCAAGCATGTAACGTGGTTAACGTCCTATTTTCCTTTGCTGGCAAAACAGAGTCCAAGCCCAACAATGGAATTTACTAAAGAAAGGTCGTGGGGCAGAAACTATCATTGTACTTTAAATAGAGGCTTGATTAGATTATTCAAATTGATCAAAGAAAATCTGAGTGTTCTTCTGAATAAAAATCAAATTAGCTAATAGGTCTAGAGAAGAATTCTGTTTCCTATAAGTATAAAGGATCCTTTTTCTTTTTTGGCTTCACAATAGAATGCTACTACTCAGAGACGAAACACAGCTCCAAGGAGAGAAGCAAACAAAACAGAAACAGCGACAGAGGAATACAGTGCAAGAAACGACACAGCAAAACAGCAAGGAAAACAAAAAGAAACAAGGTCCGGGAAAAAAGCAGAACCAAAAAAAAAAAAAAAAAAAAAAAAAAAAACAAAGAAAAGCTGCCACTTCTAATCAAAGGATCCTTTAATGAACCTTTGGAGAATATGCTGTCCAACTTAGAGGATGTTTAGATGTAAATCAAACCATGATTTTAAAAGTGCTTTTACGGTTTACGAAATAAATATGTGGAGGAGTTTGTCTCGTTTTACAGAAAAGTGCTTCTTAGAAGCACTTTTAAGCATTCCCAAGCACCCCCTTAGTATTAAGTAAATTGCTTAACACGACAACCATAATTTCTGAGTTGTTTTCTATAATAATTTTGTTGCACCCAGTCTTTTTGACCATCTTCGATTTAGTTTGTCATCTTGTGTAGAAGATTAAGGAGCAAAAAATAATGAAACAACACGACAGAGAAATTAGAATGCCACGGTTGGCATTTCAAAGTCAAGAACGAAAGACGAAACCATCTTGTGGAAGTAAAGAACAGTGCAATCATTCTTCAAAATTTTTAGATGTCTGTAAGGTAGGAAATACTTAAATAGTTTTGTCATCTGAAGGTAAATAGGCCCTCCAGACTCTGTCTTGACTTCCTCACTCATAGGGTATAGCCCCTGACACCTATTAATTGTGTTACCTAGAGTTTTGATCATTTATTATACTTTAGCAGTAACTGAATCCAAAACATAAATTCATTCTTGCAAATTAATAAGGCAAATTTTGCTGTGTTTTGTGAGGATCAAGTCACATCGCCAAACTCAAGGGAAGAAAATAAATGGATGCATCATTGCATCGCCAGTCAGCTTATAGTGCAGTCCATCCAGAGTCAGAACAAAAAAGAAGTATGGGATTTATTCATTGAATTTACAAGTCCATTACACTCCGCAGAATTATGATAACAGATACAATGAGTCTTCTGTTAAATCTTAGATGAAGGTGAACTAAAACATAAACCTTTATTTGATGATCTGGCTTCTGTGCAATGTGATTTACAGATATGAGACTTAGCAATTGTATATAATGCAATCTGCAATCACACTTTCCATAGATTGCGATGTTCATGGCTTCTCATGACAATACCTGATCGAGGAGAACTCTCTTTGAAACCCTCTAATGTATAAACATCCCAACCACCGTCTCTCCAGTAGGTGAAATAGACTTCTGGTATGTGTGCTATTTTCCAGTGATCTTCCCCTCTTCCATCTGGATATAATGTCATGATCAGTTCATCAGGCATATCGAAAAACTCAAGGACTTTTAGCTTAGTCAAGTATTGTATGCCTGATGGCACATTCTTTAGCAGTCTACAGCGCTGGATGATAAGCTTTTCCAGGCAAGGCATTGCACCCTCCTCCACATTCACCTGTCTGAGTTCATCAAACTTGTCAAGACCTAAAACCTTAAGCTTCTTGAACTTTCCAGATTTGAAACACAGTATGTGGCCATCACAAACTTGAAGGAGTTCAAGATGTGCAAGGTTGGGTAAATCCTGAAGATATACCAATGGATCATGTTTTAAATTGCTCCATTTCAGAAATAGCTTGACCAGGCTGTGGAGTGAAGGTATCCATTTTGGTAGCTCATCCAGGTGTCCTGACAAATACAAGCGCTGAAGAAATGGATGAGGTGAGGATAGGAACCTTAGATCAATGGCCTTATTCTTACCCTCTGAGGTAACTGAGAGTGCACGTAAATTAGTTAACCTCTCAATCGATGAACAGAAAGCCCTGCCATCTTCCTCTCTTAGCTTCAAGATGCCTAGCTTCCTCAATTGAGTTAGCCCTTCTAGCTGCTTTATTGTAGTGCTGCTGCATTGATCTACCTCTATGAAACAAAGTTTCTGTAGTGACTGTAGATTTCCTATCTCATGGAAGGCCTTAAAACCACATTTGGAATGGAACTTTGCATAACTTCTTACTTTGGAGCGATGATGATATACCAGGAGATGGCGAAGTTTGTGAAGATTTGTTATGTCTGCAGGAAATTCTGTGACAGAACTGTATTTGACATCCAGTGTTTCTAGCTTCTGCAACTTCCCAATACAACTTGGAATGATTTTCACCTCTGTTTTTCTTAAACTCAGATACTTCAAATGATATAGGTTAGTTATTTGTACTGGAAACTTCCTCAAAGGTGCTTTTTCAAGATCTAAAACATTAAGCAATCTAAAACCACCTGGAAACAATTTGTGAAGGGACAATTTCTCTGCAACTCCAAACATGAAAAGGGAACGAAGTTGGGAAACAGACCTTTGATGCTGTCCTTTTGGCAATGAACTAAACACTGAAAGGCGTCGAGTCCTTTCTGGCCATGCTGCACTTTTCTCTTTGACAATGGCCGCAAAGTTTTGATCTTTGGATTTCAAAATGAGGATTTCTCTCAGAAGGGCATGGATGCGGAGGGTTTTGACTCTTCCATCTGATGTTGTCTTTGCTACTTGTATCAAGTTCCTGTTCAAAAGCTCCTTGAGATAATCCTCTGCAACTTCTTCGACTGTTCTTCCTTCTTTGGCTTCAATGAATCCTTCTGCTATCCATAACCGAATCAATCTCATCCGCTTAATCAGATAGGCCTCAGGGAAGATGCTCAAGTACAAGATACAGTGCTTCAACTGGTGAGGCAAATCACTGAAACTGAGACCAAGTACTTTCTTCAAATTATCAAGCTTATCATTGCCTTGAATTTCAGCTCCAATGCTGCGGCAAATCATGTCCCATTCATCTATGGCGCACCTGTCTTTTGTAGCCAAAATACCACTGAGGGCCACAATTGCAAGGGGAAGACCCTCACATTTTCTCAAGATACTCTTGCATATGCACACCAAATATGAGGGGCATGAATGATCAGGAAATGTTTTTCTGCAAAATAGATCCCAAGCTTCCTCTTCTGGCAAACATTGCATGTTATAGACCTTGCCTTTGGATTCAAAGCTGGACATATAGGCTAAATCAGTTTTTCTTGTGGTGATCATAATTCTGCTGCTGCAATTGTTGTTAGGCAATGCATATTTGACAGCTTCCCATTCATACATGTGCCACATATCATCAAACACCACCAGATATCTCCTTCTCTCCAGCAACTTCTTGATAATCCCCTTCAACTTAACGGTGCTCATGCTTTCCAAGCCTCTTGGAACTGGCTGTCTTATTTCGTAAAAAAGTTGTTCAACTGTGTCTTTAAGAAGTTCCTCAGTACTAGAAGATTGAGAAACAGTAATCCAGACACAGGTTTTGAAATGTCTTTTTACTTCTGGGTCATCATATACTTTCTTCACCAAGGTTGTCTTCCCCAGTCCTCCCATTCCAGTTACAGAAATTACTCTGCGGCTGGAACAACCTGTAACCAACCACTGGATGAACTTATTTTTACGTCTGCCTATGCCCACTAGATCATTATTGTCCAGGAGAAGAGCATCCCCTCTTTGATCATTCCATGTGTTATCTGCTTAATAAGATAGTTTAGCATACTATTCTTACAAATGAAGTGTTAATATCAGCAAACACGCCTCCCCTTTAGCATAGTACTAGCTTTCAGAACCTAAAACTAATCGATGAAACTTCTACAAATCAACCAGCTAACCCCAAAGGCTTGAGTTGTTGAGAGAATTAAAAAAAAAAAAAAAAAAATCCAAAGATGGGTTTTAATGTTTTATCTAACACCATATTTATCCCCCTTTTCCCTGATGAACAAACAAAATCTTCAAAAGTCAAAGGGGGTTAAATCCAGTACCTGCAGAAATGGAATTTGAAGCATGAACAGAAGCTTCATATCTACTGATGAATCTCCGGTGCTCTGACAAAATATTTCTCATTCGGCAATCCATGTCTTTCAATTCAGAGGCGATCCGATATCGAGCTTTCATGTTTCTGATACAGCAAGAAATCTTCCTAAGAGAAACAGAGAATCCATCTGAGTGATTATGTATCTGAAGAAGCTCTAATTCATCCAGAAGATCTTCAGTCTCGTGAACAGCATCTCTCACTTGCCTAACCCAAATTTTGAGCTCCTCATCACCGTCTTCCAAATCATCTGGATCCCTTAACAAGGATCTGATCAGCTCCAATCTATCTTTCTGGTGCTCCACATCTTCTCCAACCCTTGTGAACAATTTAAATTCGCTTTCAAAGAAGGGCATAAGCTTTTCAAGAAGATAATTCACTGCTCTTTCTGCCATTCTTTCTTACTTTTCTAGATTAGTGACATTTTCCCCTGCAAGTTCAAAGCAGACTAGCAGAAAGATATTGCTCGTTGCTTAGTAAAACTCAGACTTGTTGGCTTTATATATAATCTTGATAATCTTCTGGTTGTTTTAATTTTCCAAAGAGTGACATTATAACGACATCTTTTGTTTCGCATACTCTGATTGGTTACCCAGAGAATAATTTATGATTTATAACATAGAAAAAGATAAACAATTTTCCATCTTCTCTTGAGAGGGGAAAAAAACAAAACTATATACCACTGCATCACAGGTGGACAAGGAACCAGCAAACACGATAAAGAAACATAATTTACTCCGAAAAAGACATTATTGAACATTAAAATAACTGACTTTTTTAAGGGTTGCTGACTCGCTTTTAGCTTGATGAGCAAGAAACGTGTGGAGTGTAAAAAAGGGCATTTCCACAAGCTTACGCTTTTGTTCAGAGAACTAATTAAAGCTTAAAAAATTATGTCTAATGCAAAAGAAACGCCAAAAAGTTCATATAATAGTATAATATTAAAGTGGAAAAGTATGCCTAAAGATCAATATTATAAGTTAGTGACAAGTAAGAATCTTAAATTTTTAGAATCATTGACGAAGGTTCTTCTCTTAAAAAAATGTGTAATGATGTAAAATGGCTATGAGACAAATAACTTATCTTGTTTATTAATTACGTTCAGGGAATTCAGTAGAAGAAACAAAAAGACATTTCATAGTCACATATGAGAAATTTCAAACTGCTGAATTTTCTATATATGACTATCAAATTTCCTTTATTTTAGTATTAAATTTCTTTTGTCTCACTCTTAAAAGACATAAATTATTATTCCCGGGGACATTAAATCATTACAAATTAAGGACCTTCCTCTAGAATAATTTTTTTAAAAAAAATTAAGGTTCTTATATATAAATATGTTATCATGTTTTTAAACAAAATTCTCCCCTGTTACTTGCTTCTAACTAATTCTTCTATTTGTCGTTTACATGAGGACTGATATGTCTGTTTAGGCTCTTTTAGCACGCAAACTATTAAAAATTGAAAAAAAGATTGACCAATTTTAAATAATAATACAAGTAGACGTTATATGTCTCATTTTCTTTAATATTAGAAATCGTATAAATATTATTGGTATAGGGAACTTAGAGAAAAAACCTAAGTTGATTACAACTGTGGATTGCGTTTAAAATATTATTGGTATGGAGACCTGGGATAATAAATGATAGAAGATGTGAAATAATAAAAAGAGTTGGGAAAACAAGAAATAATAAAATTAGATGCTACGAAAAATAAAACTAGAACAAAAAAGATAAGAAAACCATGAGGAGATAATAAGATAAATTTTCGATGCGGCCGGCAATGGGACTAAGGTATAATCTATTTATAAGTATATAGGCTTATAAATTTATAATAAAGAAGATAATTAAAGATATTATTATATCCATGTTGATTTTCTATTCATAAAACATACAATATACTTGAGGACAATAACATTGCCTAATAAAGTTACTCTTTATTTATGATCCGTCAAAAAAATTTAAACTTTTAATCTCTAATGTGAGGATCTTTTTTTTTTTTTAGGGATTGAAATTTGATATTTAAGGTAAACTTAAGTCTCTTATTTAACTCTTATATTTAGGATCAAATAGTATTGTAAAATATACTACCTCTAGTTATTAATATAAAAGCTAGTTGGAGACTAGATTTAATTCTAAATATAAGATCTCAATTATTTTGTCTTTTAAATTTATAATATTTCTCTAAAATATCCTTGTTGACGGTAAGAAATTCCTACTAAGAGATAGTTTCGATATACATAATTAAAGAGAATAGCTTATTGTGCTAGTATTTTGTTCTATACATCAAGAAGATTTAAACTTTTAATCTCTGCCCACATTTCATCACTCTCTCAGTCTCATCACATAAAGTTAGTCTCAAGCGGCATAATTCATCGACTTGTCTTGTGTGAACATTTTCCCCTCTCTTTCTTGAGGAAATGGAATTGGGAGGATATGCTGAAGCATAAAAAGATGCAACCCATCTGATTAAAAATGAGGAATATAATAAGTTAGAATTGGTGTCAAGTTATGATAAGGATCTGATTAAAAATGTGACCGTTTATATTTGTATTGTGAAGTCTAGTCCCTTGAATAATCTAAAGTGACAGGAAACCAAGTTGAATCATAAAGAAATTAGAGTTAAAAGGCTCGAAATGTGAAGTCACTGAGTCAAGAATTAATATAAAACCCCCTTCTCCCATGCATATTGTCATTTTTAAGCAAATTTTTGTCATCAGAAAAACTTGAAATTTTTTTCCTTCTGAAACACGACAAGATTTAAAATTGGTACCATGAATTAAAAACGCAAGATTTGCCCGAGAATTCGGAAATTAACAAGGTCGCTGGACTTTTATATATATAATGGCCTGAAAGTTGCTGGAGTTTTTCATGTACACACACACATATATGTTGAGAGGTCTTTTTCTGTGATCTAATCAAGGACCAAGCAATGCTTAGTCTAAGAGAGCTATGCTATGAAAAACTCATTGCGTCTTAATTCTTATATGCACATATTTTATCTTAGTTGATAGAGTTAATTAGAACCCAAGCGCTCTTTAATAAATGATAAGTATCCAACTTCTTGAGTTGGGAATGGGTTAAATTATTTTAGGGAGAATCTCATCTATTTAAGGCTCTTAGAAGACCAATATCTACATTTCAAAGTCAAAATTTTTTTTGAATTTTTTAAACCTCGTTGCAATCCTAGAGATTTAAATGGTCATTTGCATAAAATGCACTCAACTTATTCAAACCAAGAAAAAAGGGGTTCATCATGGCCGCCGGCCGGCCATCAAGCTCCACCGTCAATGTCAGACCACCGTCGTGTGCCACTAGAGTTATCACCCCATCACTGGAGCCACCAGTTGCTGGCCATCAGTGCTGAAGCCACCGGAGCTGAATGTTAGCAAGTGAAATGTATTGAAGGGTAAGGGTAGTATTTGAACTTGCAATCTCATGGCTTCCCCCCCCCCCCCCCCAAAAAAAAAAAGACACTACTACTGCCATTGAATATATTCAACTGAGTTTCCAAACCATTTACAAAACAATTCCAATTATTTGTTTCAAAAGATTAGTTGTGAATTCTAATAAAGTACTTGTCAATAACAAAAACAAAAGTTTCTTCTTCTTGCTTCTGATTACTTAAATGACTAATAAATTTCAAAACGTTAGTTATCGCTTTTTCTTCCTCTTCTACTGATACAAATTCCAGTAAGGTAGTTGTTAATGAAATTGTTTTCTTAAAAAACACAAAAGCAGCTTCTTTAATATGATGGCTTTGACATTCTTGTCAGTCATAGGCTCACCAGAGAAGCAAACTATCTGGTGCTGATTTTGCAAGTACTGGTATCAAAGTCTGACCAAGAAGCTAAAGCTTATGAGGAGCTGCAACAAATTTTCAAGGAGAGGTAATAATTTCATAATTGATGGGGCACTGGATGCAAACTTTGAGGAAGATCTGCAATAAGAATGGAGAGCAGGTTGGCAGATTACACATAGCTGCAATCTGCAGATGTGCCCTCTAGAAGAATTCTTGTCGTCCATATTGATATCATTCCTCAAGTGGAAGAATTCTTGTCTGAGGTTATCATTGCATCTTTTGGCAAAAGCTAAGACTCGGTTTCTGGTTTAGAAACTTCGTTTGAATATAATTGATCACATATTCCTAGGTCTAGTTCAGTCTGGGGTTTCTAGGAGTTATTAGAATGTCCCAATTGACCTTACAAAGTCAGCAAGGAGAAGAGAAAATGAAACCATCTTGTAAAATTAAAGAACAGTGGAACCATTCAATTTATTAGATGTCTGTAAGGTAGGACATGGTTAGTAGTTTTGTCATCTGAAGGCACAGAGGCCTCCAGACAACTATTAATAGTGTTAACTAGAGTCTTGCACGATCATTTATTACAGTTGAGCAATAATTAAATCTAAAACAGAAATTTATTTTTGCAATAACGAGGCAGATTCTACTCCATTTTGTGAGATTCAAATCACAAGGCCAGTTTGATGAGAAGCAAAGAAAGAGAAGTGCAAAAAAAAATAACGGATGCATTTCCCTCCTCCAGCTTATGTGCTTTGTTTACAGTACAGTCCATAAACAAAGAAGTATGGGATTTATTCAAAGATTAAATGACAAGTCGTTTACACTACACAGAATTATGATCAGACTTCTAACTTTTCTTTACACTAGTTACAATGAGTCTTTCCCTAAATCTTAGATGAAGGTGAACTAAAACATACATCTTTATTTGACGATCTGGCTTCTGCACAGTGCAATTTACAGATGGGACTTAATAATTGTACATACTAAAATCTGAAATTACACTTTCCATAGATTACGATGTTCATGACTTCTCATGACAATACCCGAACGAGGAGAACTCTCTTTGAAGCTCTCCAGTGCATAAACATCCCAACCACCATCTCTCCAGTAGGTAAAATAGACTTCTGGTATGTGTGCAACTTTCCAGTAATCTTCTCCCCTATCATCTGGATATAATGTCATGATCAATTCATCAGGCATATCGAAAAACTCGAGGGTTTTCAGCTTAGTCAAGTTTTGTATGCCTGATGGCACATTCTTTAGCAGTTCACAACGCTGTATGATAAGCTTTTCCAGGCAAGGCAGTGCACCCTCCTCCATATTCACCTGTCTAAGTTCATCAAACTTATCAAGACCTAAAACCTTAAGCTTCTTAAATTTTCCAGATTTGAAACAGAGTGAGTCACCATCATAAAGCTGAAGTAGATCAAGATGTGCAAGGTTAGGCAAATCCTGCAGATACACCAGTGGGTCATGTTTTAAATTGCTCCATCTGAGAGTTAGCTTGACCAGGCTGTGAAGAGAAGGTATCCACATTGGGAGCTCATACAGGTGTCCTGACAAATACAAGCGTTGAAGAAATGGATGAGGTGAGGATAGGGACCTTAGATCGATGGCCTTATTCTGACCCTCCGAGCTTACTGCAAGTGCACGCAGATTTGTTAACCTCTCAAGGGATGAACAGAAAGCCCTGCCATCTTCCTCTCTTAGCTTCATGATGCCTAGCCTCCTTAGTTGAGTTAGCCCTTCTAACTGCTTTATTGTAGTGTTGCAGCATTGATCCATCTCCATGAAACAAAGCTTTTGTAGTGACTGGAGGTTTCCTAGTCCATGGAGGGCTTTAAAGCCAACTTTGGAATGGGCGTAACTTCTGACTTTGGAGTGATAATGATATACCAGGAGATGGCGAAGTTTGCGAAGCTTTATTATATCTGCAGGCAATTCTGTGACAGAACTGTATTTGACATCCAATGTTTCGAGGTTCTGCAACTTCCCTATAGAACTTGGAATGATTTTTACCTTTGTTTTTCTTAAACTTAGATATTTCAAATGATATAGGTCAGTAATTTGTACTGGAAACCTTTTCAAAGGTGCTTTTTCAAAATCTAAAACATTAAGCAGCCTAAAACCACCTGGAAACAATTCATGTAGGGAGAATTTCTCTGCAACTCTAAACATGAAAAGGGAACGAAGTTGAGAGAAACAGACCTTTGATGCTGTCCATTTGGAAATGTACTATGGACTGAAAGGCGTCGAGTCTTTTCTGGCCATGGTGCACTTTTTTCATTGATAATTGCCGCAAAGTTTTGACCTTTTGATTTCAAAATGAGGATTTCTCTCAGAAGGGCATGGATGCGGAGGGTTTTGACTCTTCCATCTGATGTTGTCTTCGCTACTTGTATCAAATTTCTGTTCAATAACTCTTTGAGATAATTCCGCAACTTCTTCAACTGTTCTTCCTTCTTTGGCTTCAATGAATCCTTCTGCTATCCATAACCGAATCAATCTCATCCGCTTAATCAGATAGGCCTCAGGGAAGATGCTCAAGTACAAGATACAGTGCTTCAACTGGTAAGGCAAATCACTGAAACTGAGGCCAAGTACTTTCTTCAAATTATCAAGCTTGTCATTGCCTTGAATTTCAGCTCCAAGACTGCGGCATATCATGTCCCACTCATCTATGGCCCGCCTGTCTTTTGTAGCCAAAATGCCACTGACTGCCACAATTGCAAGGGGAAGACCCTCACATTTTCTCAACATACTTTTGCATATGCTCATCAAATATGAGGGGCATGAATGAACAGGAAATGTTTTTCTGCAAAATAGATCCCAAGCTTCATCTTCTGATAAGCGTTGCATGCTGTACACTTTGCCTTTGGATTCCATGCTAGAGATAGAGGCTAAGTCAGTTTTTCTTGTGGTGATCATAACTCTACTGCCACAAGTGTTGTTAGGCAATGCATATTTGACAGCTTCCCATTCATACATGTGCCACACATCATCAAAAACCACCAGGTATCTCCTTCTCTTCAGCAACTTCTTGATAATCACCTTCAACTGATCACTCTTCATGCTTTCCAAGCCTTCTGGAACTGGCCGTCTTATTTCATGAAAGAGCTTTTTGACTGTGTCTTTAAGAAGTTCCTCAGTACTAGAAGACTGAGAAACAGTAACCCAGGCGCAGGTTTTGAAATGTGTTTTCACTTCTGGATCATCATATACTCTTTTCATGAGCGTCGTCTTCCCCAGCCCTCCCATTCCTGTCACAGATATTACTTCACGGCTGGAACAACCTCTAACCAACCAGTCAGTGAACTGATTTTTTTGTCTGTCTATGCCCACTAGATCGTTGCTGTCCAGGAGAAGAGCATCCCCTCGTTGATCATGCCATGTGTTTACTGCTTAATAAGATAGCTCAGTACACTATTCTTACAAATGAATTAACTCCTTGTTAGTAAAGCAGCTTTAATAAACTACAACTGTTTGATGAAACTTCTGCAAATCAAACAACTACCCTCAAAGGCTTAAATTGTCGGGAGAAAGAAAAATAACAAAGGTGGGTTTTGATGTTTGATCTCTGAGACCATCTTTATTCCCTTTTCCCCTGATAGTAACCCTCAAAAGCCAAAGGGGGTTAAAGCTATCTTGATTTGAATGAGCATAAACATGAACCAGCATGCAATTTTCTCAAAATCTCATCACTATTTTAGCTGAAACATATGGAAAAGAGTGAGTATGAGCAGAATCTAGTGCTGGCCCTATGTAGTGTCACTTGTTATGGAAGTGAATTCAATTATGAGTATGCCGGCTTGTTAAGGTAGTTTAGTATTATACTCTTGCAAATTTAGGTGTTAATAACAACAAATACACTTCCCTTTTTGGTGTTAAAGCTTTCAGAACCCACAACTCTTTGATCAGACTCTGCAAATCATTAACTATCCCCAAGAGAGCTTAGTGGTCTTTTTCTATTATTATTATTATTTTTTTGGTGGGGGTGGGGGAGAATCCTAAAGGATGGTTTTATCAACACTATCTTCCTTTCCTCTATCCCTGCTAATAAGATAAGGAAATCTCCAAAAGGAAAAAAGGGTTTCAAATCTGGCTTTCTTTTTGTGAAAGCTCTAGCTTTAACTGAGCGAGCATCAGCGGGAAACAGCATGTAATTTACTGAAAAAGAGCGTCATAACAAGAAAAATCAAGTGCTGATCCTATGCAGTGTCACTAGTCATGGCAGTCAGTTAGTACCTGTAGAATTTGAAGCACGTGCTGCAGCTTCATATCTGCTCAGGAATCTCTGATGGTCTGACAAAATATTTCTCATTCGGCAGTCCATATCTTTTAATTCAGAAGAAATCCGATGCCGAGCTTTCATGTTTCTGATACAGCAAGAAATCTTCCTAAGAGAAACAGAGAATCCATCGGAGTGGTTATGTCTCTGAAGAAGCTCAAACTCATCCAAAAGATCTTCAGTCTTGTGAACAACATCTCTCACTTGCCTAGACCAAATCTTGAGTTCCTCATCACTGTCTTCCAATTCATCTGGATCCCTTAACAAGGCTCTGATAAGCTCCAATCTATCTTTCTGATGCTCCGCATCGTCTGTTCCAACCCAACCGAACAATTTCAGCTCGCTTTCAAACCAAGGCACAAGCTTTTGGAGAAGATAGTTCACTGCTTTTTCTGCCATTCTCTCTTACTTTTCTAGATGAGTGACATTTTGCACTGCAAGTCCCAAGCAGACTAGCAGAGAGATATTGGTTCGTAAAACTAAAAACTCAGACTCGCTAGCTTTATATAGTTTTGACACCCTGTTGGTTGTTCTAGTGACGAAGGAACGGCTTCTTTTGCATAAACCTGATAGCTGGCATCCTGTGATTGGTTACTCAAAATAACTTGATTTATACCATCTTAGAAATAACATGGAAGATAAAGATAAACGACCTTTTCATCTTCCCTTGATATAAAATACTATATACAACTGCATCACAGGGGGACAAGGAACCAGCAAACATGAAAAAGAAACAAAATTTACAGCAAAAAGAGTGCGCTCAGCAAAAAGTTGACTTTAAAAAATCTGTGAAGATTGGAATAACTGAAATTTCTAAAGGTTGTTGACTGACTTCTAGCTTGATGATAAGATCGTCTCAAGGTTGTCAAAAATGACTTTCCAACATGCACTTAGCGTCTCTAGATCAATACGAACGTAAATTGAATTCTATCTTTTTCCTGACTCAGCAGTGGGGAAAAAAAATTTGTCTGATGTAGAAGAAATGCCTTAAAGTCCATATAGCATCATAATACTAAAAGAGAGAATTATCAACTATGCTTAAGGACCAAATTAACACGTCCATATAACAGTATAGTACTACACTGACTTTTATCTTGATGAGTAAGAAATGTGTGCAGAGTGTCAAAAATGGTACGAAGTCCATATAAAAGTATCATACCTGCTAACTAATTTTCTGTTTTGTTGCTCAGAAGAGGAAGCTCATAATTGGTTAGAGAAGAGCTCAGATATTAATGTTAATTCATCCTTCCGGAATATAATAAAACAATGCAAGAAAACTTAGAAACAAAAACAAAGGTTGATTATAAGTGCAGATTATTATGTTTGAAATATTATTCATTACAGCTAATCCAATTGGTGTAGAAATTGCTTAGCATAAAAAGAAATAGAAAAACAAATTAGACGTAGAATATACTTTTATTCATTGATTTCCATGTTTAATAACTTTTTTCTCTCTTAGGGAAATGGAACTGATTGGATATGCTGTAAGCGTAAAAAGATGCAACCCATCAGTGCAGAATTTTTTTTAAAAAAAGAATGACGGAGATAACAAGTTAAACTTGGTGTCAAGTTATGACAAGGATCTGATTAAATGTCGACATGATTATGTATATCTATATTATCAAGTCTAGTCATTAGAAGCAGAAGAATACTAAAGTTGCAAGAAACCAAGTTAAATCATCTAGAAGTCTGGATTAATACTCGAACTATGAAGTTACTAAGTGAGTCGCTAATGAATATAAAATGTGCTTCCACCTGTAAACTGCCATTTCCAAGCATATGTTTTTCCATCAGGAAAATTTGGAAATTTTCACTTCTTGACAAGATTTAAAACTGGTACCTTGAAGAAGACGCAAGACTTGGCTAAGAATAAAGAGAAATCAACAAGGTGGTGTTTTTTTTTTGGGGGGGGGGGGGAGGTTGTTGGAAATTTGGAAATTATGTAGATATTGAGTAGTCTTTCATGTAGTTTAGTCAAGGACCACGCGTGCTCTTTCTTTTAAGACTATGGAGGGCTATGCTATGAACTATGAAGAATTCATTGTATCTCTATTTTTTTCCCGGGAAATATTGTATCTTAATTCGGTTAATTGATACAGCTAGGAGTAATTAACAGTGTATGTTGGTTGTTGAAGCCCAATCACTCTACAAAATTTGAAACTTCATGAATTGAACATGAAGTGAATTATTTTATTTCTAAGCTGAAATTGGTTATAGGTTGAATAAATTAAGATGATGCTTGCTAATCTCTCTGTTTCTTTCTTTCTTCCTTGTTTCACCTTATTGGGCCCGAGATAATGACTCATTGGTTGAACCAAAATCTGTTTTTGTCGTTTGTGTTGGCCGAATTTGTCATTATTAACTCATATAAGAGAGACAAATTTTGAACTTGGACGGTGTTTGGCCCAATCCTAAACATGCAAACTCACCTCCTTGCATGTAGTATCTGTACTGTATTAGTCACTACAGATCAAAGCATTTGTAATACAGTACCCAATTTATACAGTTATACAGGTTAATTTACGTGAGTTGCCTATCCAACACAAAGTTACTAGTTCACATGTCCAACATCAATGACTTGCAATACCAGCAGGGAACACCTAATGTATCTGAGTTATTGTAAGTCATTTAAAATAGTAACAGCAAACTTGAAGAATAATAAAATCAACAAAAATACTTGCAAGGACACAGCTTTACTTGCAGTGGATAAGTTGGTCAAATTCTGCAGAAAAGTTGAAGAAGTGAATTGCAGTACTGATCTATTCATATGGAAGGTACAATTTTCAGTTCTCTGCTTTTAAATCACATAAAAATCTGCTAATCTTTCGGCATTACAGTTGTATCAGCATTTCAAAGTTTTTATGAATCATGAATGTGTTTGAAAACCAAAAACTGAATATTTCAATCTTGGCTTACTTGCTCGGAAAAAATCTGCAGTCATTCTTTTTTATACATTTCATAGGTAAGTTAAATTTCCCAGAGAGAACCAAGTTCATGACTTTTCATTGAAGCACTAAAGCTGGAAGAACTTGCTCTTCCCCCTGAGGTATCTATTGAGTAAACATCCCACCTACCAGACCTCCAGTGGATTGAATAAACAATGGGTATGTGGTCCACTCTCCAATGATCTTCACCTCTTTCAGGACATAATGCCATGATCAATTCATCAGGCATATCAAAGAAACCAATTGACTTTAACTTAGTCAAATGTTCTAAGCCTAAAGGTGCCTGCTTCAATGAGCCACTTCGCTGGATGATCAGCCTTTTCAAATTAGGCATTGCCCCCTCCTCTACCAGCATAGATTTCAGACCATTTAAATCATCAAGGCCCAAAAGTTTTAGACTCGGAAATCCATTTGTTTTGAAATGCAGTTTCTCACCAAGGTAAACTTGCAAAAACTCAAGACGAATTAGACTGGGCAAATCTTGAAGATATATCAGAGGATCCTCCTGTAACCTGCTCCACTTCAGATACACTCTGACTAAACTTTGGAGAGAGGGTATCCATTCAGGTAACTTCTCTAAACGTCCTCTTAAATACAATTGTCGAAGGAACTTAGGAGGCTTGGAAATGTTCTGAATATCAATGATCTCATCATCTTCTATTGCAGTTAAGGATAGAGACCTGCGATTGGTCATCTTCTGAATGGATGAGCAAAAAGAAACTCCATCTTCTTGCCTAATCTTTCTAATGCCCAGCCTCCTGAGTTGAGTCAACTTTCCCAACTCGACCATCAAATCTTGACTTCCTTGGTCTGCCTCTATAAAACAAAGGTTTTGCAAAGATCGCATACATCCTATTGGGCCTGGCAACTTGAAACCATACCTTGAGTGGAAATTGTCATATGAACCAATCTCATATCGATACACCAAGAGGTGACGGAGTTGATGCAGCTCTAAGATTTCAGCTGGCAATTCAGAGACGTAGGAATGTTTGAGATCTAACGTCTCCAATTTTCTAAGCTTCTTAATGGAGCTTGGAATATTTTTCACCTTTGTATTCTTCAGGCTTAGATACTTAAGGTGGTAAAGGTTGACAATTTCAGCAGGAAACGAATCTAAAGGTGCATCCTGCAAATGTAACACCTTAAGTAGCCTACAACCATTGAAAATAATGCAGAAATGGGGAAATGATTAAGTGGATCAGACAAGCAAACAATAGTAGAGACCGCAAATGGAATGAAGTCTCAGTTTGCTGTATGTTCTGTAAACTATTGAATACTGATAGGCGACGTACTCTTTCTGGCAGATTATGTCCTGGTCTCTTGCTATTGTTGCAAATTTCTGATCTCTTGACTTCAAATCGATAATGTCCCGTAGAAAGTCATGAACACGACAAGTCTTCAGTCTTCATCCTGCCATCATTGTGTTTCTCTACATTGTATCAGACTCCTGTTCAAGAGCTCCTTCAGGTAACTATCTGCAACTTCTTCGGGTGTTCTTCCTTCTGCTCCCTTGACAAATCCTTCAGCTATCCACAACCGAATCAACCTGATATGTTCAATAGCATAAAATTCTGGAAATATGATGAGGTACAACAATCATGATTTAAGATAGTAAGGCAAATCATTGAAACTTAAACAATGCACTTTCTTCATATCCTCCAGTTTGTCGTTGCCTTCAATCTTAGATGCAAAACTTCTACAAAAATTCATCCATTCTTCAATGTTGGTTCTGTCTTTTGAAGCCAGAGCACCACTGACTGCCACAATTGCTAGAGGCAATCCCCCGCATCTTTGCAAGATACACGTGCAAGACTCCTCCAAATGAGGAGGACATGGATTCCCTTGGAATGTCTTCTTACTTAAAAAAGAGACCATGCTTCATGCTTAGGTAAGAATTCCATGTCATAGACCTTACCATAGAGTTTGGTGCAAGAATAAGCAGCAACATCCTTATTTCGAGTTGTGAGTATTATTCTACTGCCACAATTGTTGTTTGGAAAAACATGTTGGATAGCATCCCATGCATTTACTCGCCATATGTTATCCAGGATGATCAGGTACCTGTTTTGCACAAGCAAACTCTTGATCAACTCCTTTAGACTTCCACGTTTCATTGTGCCAACTTTTGCATGAGTTGATTTTCCTGTAACTCTATGTAGCTGTTGAAGAAGGTCACCTAGGAGCTCGTTGATCTTGAAAGATTGTGAAACAGTGACCCAAGCCTGCATCCTGAAATGCTTCTTCACTTTTGGGTCACCATAGACTTGCTTTGCCAATGTGGTTTTCCCCAACCCTCCCATTCCACAAATAGGAATCACTACTCTTTTAGGTTCTTCCTTGAAAAGCAAGTCAATTAAATGCTTTTTGGGCTTCTCAACACCCACAAGGTCAGCTTCGTCAAGCAGAAGCGCATCTCCTTGGCTATCAAGCATAGATGTATACCGGTTATTGAAGCTTGAGCCAGTCTCAATCATTTTGGGACGACCCTTTGAGATGTTGTCCACTCTGCATTTGATCTCTTGTATCTCCGAAGCAATCCAATGCCGAGCTCTAAGAGCCTTAATGGAGGAAGCAAACCTGCTGAGACAAGAATTGTGGCCATGATCATGATGATTCAAAAGGCGAATAGTGAACTCATCAATGACGTCTTCCATGTCATGAGCCACCTCTCTGACTTGCTTAACCCAAACTTTGAGTTCTGGGTCTTTGTCCTCCAAGGAATCAGCCACCCTCAAGATGGCTTTGAGGCGCTCCATTTCATCTTTGATGAACTGAACCTCTGTGTGAACCCCTCTCAGCATCTGCACTTGTTCTTGAAGTATGGAAGTCAGCTTGTCCAGCAGAAACGACACTGAACTCTCGGCCATTTCTTTTCAACTTCTGTATGGCCCTTTTGCTTCAGATTTAGATTAGAGATAATCTGAAGAAATGAGAAATCAGAGAATGATGCCCGCTTTTTTCCTGATGGTTTCTCTCTTTGATGATGTGCTTATATAGTTCCTTCCTGGTTTCTTTGCAGACTGATCACAATGTCCTCAGTTTCAACTTGGCGCATCCAATTCTTTTCCGGGAAAATTCGACGACAAGTCTGGTGAGTTCAGCAATGAAAAAGAATTTGAGATTAACAACGTTAAAGTTATAAGCAACCAAGTCAAACCATGAGGGAATCAAGGCTAATAAACCCATTGAATGACTCTCAAATGAAAATCAAATGTCCTTCCACACGTAACTAATCATTTTTAAACATATATTTCTTCAGAATACTTTCCGAAAATTTTTGCCTCTTAAACACGGCAAAATTTAAAATTGGAACCTTGAATGAAGACGCAAGATTTAACCAAGAATACAGGAAAATCAATTTTTTCTTGACAAGTCTTTGGGATGGTTTAATCAAGGACCGCATGTGATCTTTCTTAAGATAATTATGCTATGAATTATAGTGCACTTTCGTTGTTGAAACCCGAGCTTCTTTTTTTTTTTTTTTAAAGCAACTTGATTTTTTTTAATAAAAATTGTTTTACAACTTAACTAAGAATGGCCATGAAGGCCGCACAAATTAAGCTTCCTTCGTCAATCCCCCCTCTTGATTCAGAGGTAGAAGTTGAACAAAAATATAAAAATTTGCCCCCATCTGATGGGAGGTTAATTTATCTCATTAACTTATAGGAATATCGGATGAATGAATAAAGATGATAAATATTTCCTTATGGCTCTATTTATAAAAGCTTATATTTACGTTTTTCATTCGTGTTGGCCCATTTTGAACCACATACAAAAAGGCACAAATTGTGGATTTGTACTGTATTTAGGTTAAGGATACAAGCCCACATCCCTTCTTGGCTCTTTAATGCGTACAATATCAGTTAGACTTTTCCCTGTTAACAAATAAGTTTTGCTGCGTTCGGTCCTAAATATAAAAACTAATTGATATATTTGAATAGATTAAGAAAATAAGTTAAGTTGGTTATTTGTAATAAATAAGTGTCGTCTTTTCTAAAATATCATTGCCTATCAAGTGTATTGGCTAGAACTTCTATTACTAAAAAGACTACTTTAAAAAAAATACATAAATATGAAAGATAAAGTAGATTGGGATTTTATATTTAAGACTAAAATAAAATTTAAATGAGATCTTATATTAAAGACAGGAGGTAGTATCGTTTACAATCGGTAAAAGATATGACTTGTTATATAAACACAAATAAAAGGTCAGGAAAAACCTTCAAAACAACCGAATATATTATATATATATTTATTTATTTATCAAATTAGTGAATTACAGTTGAACTATGTTGAGAATAAATTGTATCCAGTGGCGTGGAAACTCGAATCAAGCACACTTGAAGACAGAACAAAAACCGTAGGAAACTTATGGATGCCATGTCAGCTATTGGAGGAACCTAGAAACTTTTCTTAACTTCTGCCTTGCTCGTTTCCTTGTTACACGGATGGTCGCGAAGCAATCATGGGGCACAAGCTCAAAAAGACAACATGAAGCCATGCATAGTTTAAAGCACACACTACAACAAAATGTATTATTTACCTCATTCGTTTATGTCTGTTTTAAAAAACAAAAGAGAAAAACCTACATAGTCTCCTCTGTTTTAAAAAACAGAGGAGAATATATAGTCTTCCCATCTGTTTTGTTTAAACAGGCGTGACTTTACGTCTGTTTTGGCAAAATAGACAAGAAGGGAGCCACCTTCTTGTCTGTTTTGGTAGAAACAGACGTAAAGGTGGCTCACTTTTTAAAAAAATTTGCCCTACCATATATTAGTATTGTCGCGAAGTCACCAACTAGCTAGCGAGCGGGAACTCTGATTTTTCACTCTCTCCCTCTCATTTCCGTCTTCTACCTGCAGCAGCTGTGAGCTCTGAAACTCTCCCTCTCATTTCAGCTCTCTCAAGGCCGTCGTCCTGCAGCAAGCCCTCTCTCCACATTTTTGTCATTTTGCAACTCTCATTCCCATCGTTCTTCAGCTCCTCATCGTCATTCTACAGCTCTCATTTTGGTTGTTCTATCAGTGAAGTTCACACGCAGCAACAGCTCGCCATCCTCCTCCTCTCTCTAGGCCGTGATACTCTCTAATTCGAAGACAAGCCAGAACAGTCTCGATCTGCAGTGAAGGTAAGTTCGTTCAACGGTTACGTTGTGGGTTTAATGTGATGTATGTGGGTTTGTGTAAGTTGAGAAATTTTGAGTTGGTTTCTAAGGTTGCTGTTTAAATTTTTATTGAAGAATTGTGTTTAGATATGTATTGAATTTAGATGAAGGATTGGGTATACATTAAATTATTAATGAAAAAATTACATTTAGATAGGTTGAAATTTGTTTACATTGATTGGGTAATGGATTTGAAGATTGAAATCCTTATTAACTAACTTGTTTGAAAATTAATACATAAAAAGTGTTTGTCAAAATGTCTAAAAGAGAATTTTTCTATATGTATTGAACTAGAATGTTAATTACATTCAAGAGGAAGCTTTAAAAATTGGATGTTTATTAATTGGATAATGGATTTGAAGATTAAAAAGGTTGTTATGCATTAATTAGTTGTCAATGGAAAGCTTTGTTCTCATAATTTTTGGATTTTTGTTATATTATATGTAAAATCTCCACTACTTGTAAAAGTAATTTTTTATGTCTTTTTAAATTTTAGGAATTAGCATAATGATATAGTTATTATAAGTATGAGATGTTTTATCTTGTAATTGGAATGAATCGGATTTAATTGATATCATTACTTTTGAATTTGCTTAATGTTTGTTAAGACTGTGCTGAATGGAATTAAATTATTCAAAATTCCTTAGGTAGTAATGGAATGGCTCATAATTGGATGAATATTTTGAGAACAAGTGATGAATACGAGAACGGAGTAGAATGATTTATTGAATTTGCTAAAAAGAATGATGTTAGCAATAACGGAATGTATTTTTGTCCTTGTGTCAAGTGTTTAAATGAGAGTCGACTAAGTGTTGATAATATTAAGGATCACCTACTTTGTGATGGTATAAATCTTTGATATATAAGATAGATATGACATGGTGAAGTTGAAACAAGTTCGGTACTTTAAAAAAAGGAAGTTATGAATGATGTAAATGATAGAATGAACGATATGATTCGTGATGTAGGTTGACCTCTATATTGCATAGGGTTAATTTTTACTTCTGTTAAAACATACGTAAAAAAGGGGGTTATTTATGTTTGTTTTGGAAAAACAAAAGTAAAAAGTGTGACTTTTTACTTCTGTTCATGACAGATGTAAATAGCACCATTTTTCTCCTCTGTTCGAAATAGAAGTAAAAATGAAAGTACTTTTTATGTCCCTTCTTTTCATGTCCCCTTAAAATAGAAGTAAAAAGTCTTCATTGTAGTAGTGACATATATATGTGTGCGCGCGCGTGCAGCCTGAGTCAGAATTTCTAACTTAAATTTTGAAGACTACGTTGAGGTATCAGGTAGAAGGGCTCGTGCTCATATTTTACCTCTCAAAACTTCACCACCTTGTTCGTCTATTCTAAGAAACAAAGCTCTTGTAGAGATTGCAAACATGATCTATTGAAAGGTTGAAACCATGCATTGAGAGAAAAATGCGTGTGTGTGTGTGTGTGTGGAGATATCATCTAGTGTATATGATAAAGCAAACAATAGCAGAGAACACAATTCTGCGGACTAATTAGCACAGAGAGGCTTCTCAGTACCCACAAGATCGGCTTCCTCAACCAGAAGTTCATCTCCTTGAAGATCATCAAGCTTTGTTCTATCCACATGACTGGAGCTTGATCCAGTCTCAGTTATCCTGAGACGATCCTTTGAGATGGTTTCTAGTCTGCCTTTGATCTCTTGTACATCAGAAGCAATCAAATATCGAGCTCTGAGAGCTTGGATGGCGGAAGCAAACCTTTTACAAGGAGAATCGTGGCCATGTTTGAGGTAATTCACAGGGCGAGTAGTGAACTTATCGAAGACGTCTTGCACGTGATGACATACATCTGTGACTTGCTTCGTCCAGACTTTGAGTTCGGGGTCGTCTTTGTCCTCCAAAGTATCATCAGCCGCCATTGAAATGGCCTTGAGTTGCTCCAGTTCATCGTTGATGAACTCAACTTCTGTTCGAACACCCTTCAGCAGATTCAATTCTTCTTGCAATAAAGATGTCATTTTGTCCAGTATGATCAACACCGGACTTTCTTCCATTCAATTCTTTTCAACTTCAGATTTTGATGGGGTAATTTGACAGTTCGAGGACTAGCGGTAGCGGACGGTGGTTGGATTTTTCTGATGGAATTAATATAAGGATAAGAAGCCTAATGAGCAATGAGTTTTCTGAAACTGAACAGGTCATGATATCAAGGATGGAAAATTAATGTTTAGATCATACATAATTAGTTAAGATACATAAAAGTTCTCTGAATTTTGAGTAAGTTGCACATCACCTCCCTCACTTTTACAAGTTTAAATTAAGAACCCTATATTTCATAATTTAACTATAAACTCCCCTGCCCTTAAAATTACTATTAACTTTAACGATTCTTGTCATGTTTTTATTTTTTTATTAAATACCATATCAATTTAAAAAATAACACCTAGCATTTGACATGCAATTTTAAAGTATTTTATACTTTTTTTATTTTAAAAAATGGTTAGATAAATATTTTAAATATTTTTTGAAGTATTTTGTATTTTTAATTATTTTATTTTAAGTGTTTAAAAATGTTTCAAATTTCATGTCAAATGCCAAATATTATTATTTTTAATTAATATAGTATATAATAAAATATATAAAAATAATGACATGGCAAAACTGTTAAACTTGACATCAATTTCAATGGGAGGAAAGTTTATTATCACAACATAAAATATGGGGGTTCTTATTTTAAAATTTTAAAAGTGAGAAAAGTGATGTGCGATTGGTTCAAAGTTTAGAGTAGAAGCGTTGTATATTTTGGCCTCTATAATTTTGTCTAAGCTAAAACTCAGATCCCAAACTTTAATTTTTACAACTCCATTCATATAGTTTTAACAATTTAACAATTTAATTTTTAAATCGTATGAAATGTATAGTTTTATTTTTTAAAATATAAAAATTAAAATTTAAAATGATTAAATTATAGAAATGAGTAACATCAAGTTAAAACTTAGGGACTGAATTATAACCAATTCAAAATTTAGACCAACTTGTGTCAAGATAAAATTTATAAATTGAGTTACAAACCAAGCAATAAAATATGAAAACACGCATGGTTTAGTTTGCTTTAATATTACACATAAACCAATCATCTAATTGTGACCATAAATTTTTATAAATTCATTTGTGTGATTAATATTAAATGTGAAAGGCATTTTCATCCGCATGCATTTTTATCCAAAAAAAGCAAGGTTCTTGGAAATAATTTCAAAAATTAGAAGTCCCTATGAATAATTAATTTCATTTTAGTTTGTCCTTGTTTGTAATTCTCTTGAGCTAAAATTACCAGAAGTTGAAAACAACAAACTAATTAATTAATTAATATAATAAAGATAGTCAATCTTGGGCAAAGCATCAAGAAAGCGTGTAACTTGATCATAATGCTTAACAATTATTAATTTTTTTCCTTAAGAGATATTTAAATTATAATTTTTTTGGTTCAATTTGAAAGTTTAACTCCGCCTATATTGTATAGCCGGTCCCAAGCCCGAATAAAGGAGGAGGGTTGTGTTAGGCTCTCGACAGCCAATGTAAAAACCCGTCGAATCTCATGAACATGGATCAACGAAGTAATTATGCTAATGCTAGGTCGTTGCTCAGAAGTGACACGCTGTATGGCTCGAGTATAGTGAGAAATGAGCTAGAGCCGCTGCATCATCACCCGGATGTAGTGTTAAATGAGTGAGGGCTACCGCACTCTCTTAGATAGAGGCGGCTAAAGAAGTTAGTTCATGAGACTGAGATTAGATTTGGTACTTGGAATATTAGGACGCTGAATGAGAAATCTATAGAAGTAGCAGGAGTTATGAGGGACAGAAGGATTAATATCTTGTGCCTCCAAGAAACCAAATGGACTGGAGAAGCTGCCAAGGAACTTGGAGAGTATAAACTTTGGTACACAGGAAAGGTGAGTGCAAGAAATGGGATTGGTATCATCGTTGATGGAACATCGAAAAAAAAACATAGTAGAGGTTAAAAGGTTTGAGGACAGAATAATATCGTTAAGAGTAATTGTTAGAAAGGATACTATCAATATCATTAGTGCCTATGCACCTCAGGTTGGGGCAGAGGCACACCTTAAAGATAAGTTCTGGGAAGATATGGAGGGGTTGGTTCAAAGCATACCACTCGAAGAAAAAAATTTTATCGGTGGGGACCTTAATGGACATGTCGGTAAGGAAGCAGGACAATTCAGCGGGGCCCATAGTGGTTTTGGTTTTGGGGAGCTTAATAGTGGAGGACAATCTATTCTCAACTTTTCTCTTGCATACAATCTTAAGATTGTCAACACTTATTTTAAGAAGCGAGAAGAGCATTTAATCACGTACAAAAGTAGTGCCTCAAAATCACATATTGATTTCTTTTTGGTTAAAAATCCAGACAGAAGACTGTGTACTAATTACAAAGTGATTCCAGAAGATGGGGTGACTGCCCAACATAGAGTACTTATCCTTGATGTATGTTTTAAGAGTATCAGGTAAAAGTACCATCAAGCGGTAAAACCTAGGGTTAAGTGGTGGCAGTTAAAGGGTGAGAAGCAGGAGTTATTCAAAAGGACCCTTTTGGATGAAGGGATTTGGGAGTCGCAGGGAAATGCAAACATGATGTGGGAAGAGATAGCTACAACGGTTCGTTTGGTAGTTAAAGCAATTTTGGGAGAATCCAAAGGTCCTGGTCAGAGAGATAAAGAGACTTGGTGGTGGGATAAGAGTATGCAAGAGAAAGTCAAACAGAAAAGAGATTGTTTTAAGGCCAGACATTTGTGCAATAGTGTAGAAAACCGAGAAAAGTATCAGTTGGCTAAAAAAGAGATGAAGAGAGCAGTAAGCAAAGCACGTACTAAAGCTTATGAGAGGCTTTATCAGGAGTTAGGAACAAAGACGGGAGAAAGAAATATTTACAAGATTGCGAAGCAAAAGGAGAGGAAAAAGAGAGATCTGGACCAAGTAAAGTGTATAAAGGATAAAGATGGTAACGTGTTAGTTACTGATAGCGATATTAAGGACAGATGTGAGGCTTACTTTTACAAGTTGTTTAATGAGGGAAGCAATTATGCGACTCAGGACTTACAAGACTTGCTAATTAATAAAGATGATCAGAATTTGGCTTTCTACCACAGGATTCATATCAGAGAAGTTAAGGCAGCTCTCAAGAAAATGGACAATGAAAAAGCCATTGGGCCTGATGGTATCCCTATTGAAGTTTGGAAATGTTTGGGCGATGAGGGTGAGGTGTGGCTAACCAAGTTTTTTTAATGAAATTTTACGCTCTAAGAATATGCTGGATGATTGGAGGAGAAGCATTTTAGTTCCTATTTACAAGAATGAAGGAGACATTCAAAACTGTGCAAGCTACAGAGGGATAAAACTTATGAGTCATACAATGAAGTTGTGGGAAAAAGTGATGGAATATAGGTTGAGGCTGGAGACTTCTATTTCAGAAAACCAATTTGGATTTATGCCAGGGAGATTCACATCGGAAGCAATCTATTTATTAAGGGGGTTAATGGAAAGATATAGGAGTAAAAGAAGGGATTTACATATGGTTTTTATTGACCTGGAAAAGGCTTATGATTATGTGCCAAGAGAAGTAATGTGAAAGGCTTTAGAAAAGAAAGGTGTACGGGTTGCTTATATCAAAGCCATACAAGATATGTATAATGGGGTAACTACCAGTGTAAGGATGCCTAGAGGTGAGATAAAAGACTTTCCTATTAAGATTGGCCGACATCAGGGATCTTCTTTGAGTCCGTACTTGTTCAACATTGTTCTGAATGTTCTAACTGAATCTATTCAAGAAAGAATCCCTAAGTCCATGCTTTTTACGGATGATATAGTTCTCATGACGGAATCAAAAGAAGATATTAACACTAGATTGGAGTTATGGAGAAGGACTTTGGAGTCGAAAGGTTTCCGCTTGAGCAGGAACAAAACAGAATATATGCATTGTGATTTTGGGGGGAGGCAAGGCAATGGGGATTTGGAGGTGAAGATGAGAGAGCAAATCATTACTCAAGTATCAAAGTTTAAATACCTAGAATCCATTATATAGGAAGATGAGGAAATTGATGGAGACGTTTCTCATAGAATACAAGCTGGCTGGTTAAAGTGGAGGAAAGTTGTCGGAGTTATTTGCGATAAAAAGGTACTTGAGAAACTTAAAGGAAAATTTTATCGGACTGCTATAAGACCAGTTATGTTGTACGGTAGTGAATGTTGGGTAATAAAGGGAAAACAAGAGCACAAAGTCGGGGTAGCAAAAATGAGAATATTGAGATGAATGTGTGGTCATACAAGAAAATATAGGATTCGAAATAAAAATATCAGGGCAAGAGTTGGTGTGGCACCTATCCAAGAGAAAACGATTGAAAATGCTTGAGTTGGTTTGGGCATGTGCAGAGAAGGCCATTGGAGGCCCCGGTGAGGAGGGTGGATCAGACGAGATGGAGTCCCATAAAAAGGGGACAGAAGAAGACCGAGAAGTACACTTAATGAGGTCATTGAACAAGACCTCCTAATCAACAACATATCTAAGGACTTAGTTGTTGACAGAGCATAATGGCGTCATGTGATTCATGTACCCGACCCCACCTAGTGGGATAAGGCTTGTTGTTGTTGTTGTTCAACTTGAAAGTTTGCACCTTTTCCTAAAACCGAAACCGCTTGGAGAAGTTCAATGCATGACTATATCAGCATATCTATAGTATAAACACTAAAATAACAAGTCGGGTCAATAAATAATTGAGTATGCATGCTCACATTTTCTGTAGTTGAAGGAATAAATAATTAGCCAGTCAATATTAACTCTTGATATAAAATATAACATATAAAAAATTTTTAGGGTTAAATTTCAAAAATAATAATTTAGATTAAAAACAAATTATTCTAGTTATATCTAAAGTTTGCTTGTACTCTATTTGGCCCAATCCCGAACGTTCAAAGTCACCTCCTTTCTTTGACCCTCGCAATATTAGTATCACACTTTTTTTTTTTTTGCCAAAAGTATCACACTTTCACATACTCTCATTACTTTCAGGCTAAGTTATATTTCAATTTTCAACCTCAAACACACACTTATTCCTAGAGTTTTGTTCTTGAGTTTTAGTTCTTATATTGGTTTTGTGTATTTGACTTTGCTGATTATACTTGTCACCTGTTGTTGAAGGTAGTATCGTATGGATCGCCCAAAAAAAAAAGTAGCTCCAAGTAACAGAAAATCTAGATACCTTGGAAACAAAATCTTAAATTTCGAATGGTAGTTTTATAACATTTTTCATTCTCACTAAGGTCAAAACCAAGATACTTCTCTGGTCTTATTTATAAGGCAGAGAAAAAGTTTTTCTTTATCCTATTTACAGGTTACATCATTTAATTTTAGCATGCTCAGTATATTATTTTGTCATTCATTTATTACAGTATAGATAGTTATTTTTTCAAAATATATGTATTAAAAAGAGATTAAACTGGAAAGTTGTTATGTTTTAAGAGAGAGTTAATACAATTTAAGATTTTTCTTATTTGATGTGAAGCATACTGAAAATGCCTTATAAATAAGATCAAAAGAGTATATTATTAGGATGAACAACAAAAGATTGCACTGCTGAATCATTTAACATGTTCAGAAGGGGGAAATACAACTGTAATGAATTTTATGTAGTTAGAATAACAATAACCATAGGTATTTTTGTCACCTGGAAGCTCAGAAATTGAAAAGTGGATAAGCAGTAAAATTTCTGTCCAAGATTTTTTATTCTCTCGTTTTGAGGCACCTGGTATTCAGATAGAATGGATCCCTGAAATTTAGCCAGATTAATGACTCCTAAATCAACACCATCATGGTACTACCATAGCTTATGCACCCCACATGGAAGGTAAAATTCAGTGAGTTTTTTTTTTCTGCATCACTTAAAAATCAGCAACCAGCTTGGTTTTACTGTTTATTGGCATTGGAAAATCTAATGAATCATGACTGTGCGAGAAAACAAATATTGAACTTCATACGTCATGATTCAATGACCAAAAGGAGACAAAGGAAAAAAAAATTTCCTAGTTCAAGAAACATGCTATGTTTCTTGGTTTATTTGCTATGAACAAGTCTGTAGTCATTTCTATAAAGAGTTTGCGAATAAGTTAAACCTTCCAAAGTATACGACGCTCATGACTTTTCATTGCAACATTATTACTTGAAGAACTGTCTCTCTCCCCAAAAGTATCCACCGAGTAGACATCCCATGTACCAGATTTCCAGTAGGTTGAATAAACCGCAGGTACATGTTCTACTCTCCAATGATCGCTACCTCCATTTGGACTTAGTGCATTGATCAAATCATCAGGCATATCAAAGAAGTCAATTGCTTTTAGCTTACTCAAATGTTCTATACCTGAGGGTACCTTCTTCAATGATCCACATCTCTGGATGATCAGTCTTTTTAGATTTGGCATTGCTCCTTCCTCCACTATCATGGATTTCAATCCATCCATATCATCAAGGCCTAAAAGTTTCAGACTTGGGAATTTCTCTGCCTTGAAATGCAGTGTCTCACCAACATAAACCTGTAAGAACTCAAGATGAATTAGATTTGGGAGATCTTGAAGATACACCAGAGGATCCTCCTCTAACCTGCTCCATTTCAAATACACTCTGACTAGATTCTGGAGGGATGGTATCCATTCAGGAAACTTCTCTAAACGTCCACATAAGTACAGTTGTCTCAGGTATGGAGGAGGCTTGGCAATGTTTTGAATGTCAATGATCTCATCATCTTCTACTGCAGTTATGGATAGAGACCTCAGATTTGTCATTTTCTGAATGGATGAGCACAAAGCAGCCCCATCTTCTTTCTTCAGCTTTCTTATGCCCAGCCTTCTGAGTTGAGTCAGCTTTCCAAGCTCAACCATCAAGTCTTGACTTCCTTGGTCTACCTCTATGAAACACAGCTTTTGCAGAGATTGCATGCATCCTATTGGACCAGGCAGCTTGAAGCCATGCCTTGAGAGGAAATGAGCATAGGATTCAATCTCATAACGATACACCAGAAGATGGCGTAGTCGTTGCAGCTCCAAGATTTCAACTGGCAATTCCGTGACATAGGAGTGTTTGAGATTTAATGTCTCCAGGTTTTGAAGTTTCTTAATGGAGCCTGGAATACTTTTTACCTTGGTATTCTTCAGGCTTAGATACTTCAGGTGGTAAAGGTTGACAACTTCAGCAGGAAACGACTCCAAAGGTGCATCTTGCAGATCTAGCCTACAACCCTTTGAGAATAATCCAGATAAACAGATGTCATCATTTGAATCTGCTAAAGAAAACAATAGCAGAGAACGCAATTGAAATGAGGTCCTATTTTGCTGTACGGTCTGCAAACTATTCATTACTGATAAGCGACGGACTCTTTCTGGCCATATTATGTCCTGGTCCATGGCCAGTGTTGCAAAGTTTTGATCTTTTGACTTCAGATTGATGATGTCCCGTAGAAAGTCATGAACACGACAAGTCTTCATCCTGCCATCACTGCCTTTCTCTACCACTTGAATCAGACTCCTGTTCAAGAGCTCCTTCAGGTAACTTTCTGCAACTTCTTCTAGTGTCCTTCCTTCTTCTCCATTGACAAACCCTTCAGCTATCCACAAGCGAATCAACCTCATATGCTCAATGGCATAAAATTCTGGAAAGATGATCAGGTACAACAGACAGGATTTGAGATAGTAAGGCAAATCATTGAAACTCAGAGAAAGCACTTTGTTCATATCCTCCATTTTGTCATTGCTTTCAATTTCAGATGCCATACTTTTGCTAACAGCTGACCATTCTTCTATGTTGCTTCTGTCTTTTGTAGCCAAAGCACCACTGATAGCCACAATTGCCAGAGGCAACCCCCCACACCTTTTCAAGATACTCTTAGAAGACTCCTCCAAATAAGGAGGACATGAATTCCCCTGAAATGTTTTCTTACAGAAAAGAGCCCATGCTTCATCCTGAGGTAAGAATTCCAGGTTATAGATCTTACCTTGCAACTCAGTGCAGCAAGAAAGTGCTACCTCTCTGTTTCTTGTGGTGATCATTATTCTACTGCCATAGTTATTGTTAGGCAAAGCAAGTTTGATAGCATCCCATGCATTTACCCGCCATATGTCATCCAGAACGATGAGGTATCTACTTTGTTGAAGCAGACTCTTGACCAACTCCTTCAGATTGTCACTTTTCATTGTGCCAATTTCTGCAGGAGCTGGTTTTCCAATAACTTTATGAAGCTGTTGAACCAGGTCTCTTAGAAGCTCTTTGATCTTGAAGGATTGAGAAACTGTGACCCAAGCGTGCATCTTAAAACGCCTCTTCACTTTTGGGTCATCATAAACCTGCTTTGCCACTGTGGTTTTGCCCAGCCCTCCCATTCCATAGATTGGAATCACCGCCTTTCCTTGTTCCCCATGGTAAAGCAAATCAATTAGCTGCTTCTTTGGCTTCTCAATACCCACAAGATCAGCTTCCTCAAGAAGAAGTGCATCTCCTTGGCTATCAAGCCTCGATCTATGAAAAAGATTCGAGCTTGGCCCAGTCCCAGTTATGCTGCGACGATCCTTGGAGATGTTTTCGACTCTGCCTTTGATCTCTTGCAAGTCAGAAGCAATCTGATGTCGAGCTCTGAGAGCTTTAATGCCTGAAGCAAACCTTCTGAAAGCAGAATTGTGGCCATGGCCATGATGATTCACGAGGCGAATAGTGAACTCATCAATGGCGTCTTCCATGTCATGAGCTACATCTCTGACTTGCTTCACCCAGACTTTGAGTTCTGGGTCTTTGTCCTCCAAAGCATCGGCCATTCTTAAGATGGCCTTGAGACGCTCCAGTTCATCTTTAATGAACTGAACCTCTGTGCGAACACCCTTCAAAAGCTGAACTTCTTCTTGCAGTAAAGAGGTCAACTTGTCCAGTAAGAACAACACCGGACTTTCCGCCATTTTCTTTTCAGCTTCAGATTTTGATATATGGGTAGTTGATAATCAGAGGATTAGCGAATAAGATGTTGGTGGTCAGATTTCTCCGATGGATTCTGTGATGATTATGTGAGTTATACTCGATGAGATGTGGTTGCTCATATTTATATAAAATCAAATGGCTCGGGCCCCTTTTTCTTTTTTTTTTTTGCTCTTATTATGAAAGTCGTTTACTTGGAGCCAACGGCGTTCGAACTTTAAAACAACGTCCTTCGGGCCGAATAAGGAAAACATCGTCCTTGGTCTCAAACTTGATACTTCCACTAATTTTCCGGGAAAATACGATTATAAGAAGCCTAATGAGTTTTCTGAAATTGAAGAAGTCGTAATATTCCAGGATAATGAAATATTCCCAGAAAAGAAACCGTCCATCAGTTGACTTATTATCGGACATGAACGTGACTTTTATCAGACAGGAACGATGCATCAGATTTGGGTTCCATGCAATTTCTCGGCAAATTATTGGGTGTTTCTTCGTTATTTCATGCAAAGGATCTTAGTTGAACTGTTCAATAATGGCGTCCAGAGTGATGAGACGTGTCCGTACTCCCGTTGGAACATGACAGTTTTCTGTTTGTTTGTTTTTACGCCAGATATGACAGTAGTTTTATTCAGAATTATGTTGATAATTTTTTTTACGACTGAAAATTAAAATCACTTGATATAAAATTATTAGTGTGGCTAAAGTTACTACTGATCAAAATTGAAAATGCAATTCCAATTAAAAAAATGCAAAAACAAAAAAAAATTAAAAAAAGGAGTAAAATCGTTGAAAGTTAATTACACGCAACCATATATGCCTATATAATTAATCCTAGCCATATAACTCTTTAAAATGGGTCATTTTCTTCATCCGAAGCATGATAAAACAGTGACAGGAAAATAAAATAAGTATATATGAGGCTGCTATGAATAATTTTTTTTTCCCCCCATTTTAGACTTTTGAGCAAGTCATGGGAAAATAATAGGGCACAAGAGAGAATGACAGGCTCAGCTATTAAATTTTAATTTTTTTTTTCTCGCACTGAATCTTAAAAAATTATGACACTTGGGATAAGTATGTTCCCTTTTTCACCTCCAACTCACTACATAATTGCTCCTATAAATTAAAGCAACTATTTTTTAAGAATACAATAATAACTTTATATGATTTAATTAAATTAGTTATTTATTATAATTTATCAAAATTACCCTAGACAAAGATCATGAATTAGAAGAGTTTGGTTAATTAGTTAGAAAATTGTATAATTAGTTAGGGATATTAGGTTAAAAAAAAGTAATAAGTACGTCAGACAAAATTATTCACATGACTTTATTCACGTATGACTTTGTATTAAGGGGGGAAAACGACAAAGTGTTCCGTTCCCAGACTTTGTGCAAACCATGGATAGAAGGAATATATAATAGACTATTTGGTAGGAATAAAGTGACGTGCAATGGTAGAAGTCCTGCTATGTGGAGTCCTACTACATAGGCATGTGAATTATTATTATTATTATTATTATTATTATTAATTTCATTTAGAAAGCGGCTAACTTGATCACCAGGGTAACAGTAATTAAATTTTCTCAAGAGATATTTGAATCACATACTTCATTCTTCCCATCCTAAATATAAAAGTTAATTAAGAAATTCTTTTTAAGTTTAAATATAAAATTTCAATTAACTTAATATCCTAAATTTATAATTTTTTTTCTTAAACCATCTTTATTGATTGCATATATATTCAATGAGGATTTTCAATCAAGAGATTAGTCTTCAATGCAAATGATTGAAAATAGCATCTTAGAAAAAATAATATATTTTTTCAAATAACTAACTCAATTAACATTCCTAATCTCTATAAATTGCTACCTCCAATCCTAAATATAATAGCTAACGAAGGGTTTGTTTTAATTTTAAATATATAAGATCTCAGCTCACTTTGTCTCTCAAATTTATAACCCTCCTTACTAATTACACACATTAAGGGGTTTTTGATCAGGGGATTACATCCACTCCAAATTATTAAATGGAGTATTTTAAAGAAAATTACTATGTATTTATTACAAATAATCAATTTAACTAATTTTTTTTAAATATATGCAAATTAATCAACGACTTCTTATATTTAGAGTAAGAAGAATTAGTTATTTAACTCTTAGCTCTTATATTTGGCACGTGAGTTTTTTGTTTGGCTGGTTCCAATTGAAAGTTTAAACATTCTTTTCCTTAGACTGAAACCTGCACTTGAAGAAACCCAGTGTACCTAGAAGCTATATATCAAGCTTGGCCAATAGGAAGTAAATTGAGTAGTCATTCTAGACGTTATGTGAACCCAAGCTACAAGTAATATGTGTGTGGACGACTTGGTAATTGGTAGGAGCAAGGAAGGGCAACTTACGCGTAACGTACGGTACAGTTCTAAAATTTCTGAGCATGCAGTATAGTGATAGTGATACATGATACGAGTGCTTCAAGCTGAATTAAGAGTCATAAGAATTAATAATTGTCAATGATGAAGATATATACAATTACCAAAAGCTGAAAACCATAGAATAATTAATAATATTATATGTTTTAGAAATTTTTGTCATAAATTAATATTTTTTGGTATAGCTCAGAAAATCCTCAAGTTACTTTAGATTTAAGACTTATCTTTGTCAGGCCAAAAACATTAAAGTTAAAACGATTCAAACAAGTACATTTTCCGAAATTCGAACTTGTGTTTTTCTTCTTAAAAAGTGAAACTGTTTACTATGGGTTTGTTTGGATCAGCGATTGAAAAAAAAGATTATTAAAAAAGTAGCTTATGGAGAAGTGAAGTTGGATAAAGCTAAATTAGATAAGCTGAATTGTGTTTGGATTAGAGTTCAGAAAAGCTAGCTTGTAAAAGTGAGATTGATAAAAGATTGTTTGGATTATAATTAAGTAAAAGTAAATTTGGTTGTAAAATGACCAAAATGAGTATGAGTTTAATAAATAATGAAACATGATTAAAAAAATAATTTCACATAATACAATGAAATTAAAATAATTTAATATGAAAAATCAAATTTAATGAGTGAATTAAATTTTAAAACTTTAAAGAAATCATAAAAAATTTTCTCCGGTCCTAAATATAAGACCCATTTTACAAATTACACAATAAAAGAGGTTTTATATTTAAGACCGGATTTATCCTATAAAAAGAGTTTTATATTTAGGACGGAGGAGTAATCTAAATATAAAATGAAATATGAAAAAAAAAAGTGAAAAAAAAATGACGGAGGATGCGAGAGAGGTCTGAGAGTCTAAGGTGAAAAAAAAAACTAAGGAATTAAAACAAAACTGAGGAAATGTGTTAATATAGCCGAAGTCAGATGGAGAAAAAAAAAGTTCTGACACATGTGCAACAGTGAAAAAGCAGAATAAGCTCCCAAATAAGTTACAAAATGCAACTTCTCCCTCGACGCTGGTCTAACAGCTTAAAACAAATAAGCTCCTTTTGAAGTTAAGCCCAACCAAACAGGTGATCATCTTGCAATCGGGTTTGTAGCAAAAATAAGCTACTTTTCACCCCAAATAAATTCAACCAAACAGGCTCTATATCAATGGGCTTCTTATTGGTTATACATGAATTAATATTAATCAATATAATCATCAAATTTATTTACCAGGCCACATGTGTCAAGTGTTTGTGTGCTTGCCTGTTTGGCACTCTAGTAAAATAGATTAGTCATCTTAATTGAATGAAGCATGACAAGTTAGAATATTTAATTATGACTATTTGTGAAAAACACCTCAACTCACATGTTAATTAATTATGAAGTAATAATCCTATTCAACCTAATTAGATAATTTTTTATCATTTGATATCTAAACACTTATACTCCTCCAATCCTTAATATAAGACCAATTTAACTAATTTGATTAGATTAAAGAAGTTAGGCAAGTTAGTTAACTATAAGAAAAGTGACATATTTTTTTCTAAAACACCATAATCATCTTTCTTAATACCTCCTCCCCCTCTTCTACTTGATTATGATTAAGAGAGTATTCATAAGATAATTTAGAGAAAATTAATAAATATGAAACATGGGTCTTATATTTAGGACTTAAACCAATTCAAAAATTGAGTTCTATATTAAGGATAGGAGGAGTATCTCTTTTAAGCAGTATTTAGTTGCCCTAGCCTATATTTTGATCTATTTGGTCATTGGGTCTATACAGAACTGGAAGGAGTATTTCTTAACCAAGTGGGTTATTGATGAGTTCATTCTCCCCACTAGTTTCAATGAAGATAGTCAACATTGTTAGGCTGGCAGCAAGGGAACGTGTGACTTGTACATAAGCGTTAACGTACGTAAATTAAATTATGTTAAAAAATATCCAAAATATTATTCAAAAAATAAAAATTGAAGAAATTCAATATTTTGTTTTTAAGTATAAATATCTGTTGGTGGAGTCTTATAACCCAATAACATCCAACGTTTTTCTTCAAGTCTTTTTCAAGCATGAAAAATATAATGGATGTGTGACTTATTAAAAAAAAAATCTAAGTGCCTCTCACAGCTATATTATACTCAAGATGCTTCCATCCCTAATTATAGGAAATAATTACCAAAATCATCTGGTTTAAAATGCTAGTTAAATTTAATTAAAAACAATAAATATGTAAGATATATACATTTTTTTTTTAATTATGCCCTTATTTGTAAAAGGAGTATATAAGAAATAAAGGGTGAAAATTTATTGTAAAGAGATTATAAACAATATATATCTAATGAGGATAAAATTAAAAAAAGAATAATTTAAAATATTAAATGAAAATGATTTGGTTTTTTATATTTGGAGACACCAATCATACCGGTGTAAAAAAAGATTGTTTTTTCATAAAAGATGATGAACGAGTAATGGAGAGGGAGAAAGACGCATATTTATGACCCGCATCATAATAAAAAACCGATAAAGATAAACATAACAACAACAAACACTCATATTATCATATTAAACAAGGTCGGTTATATATATTGACAAAGCCCAATTTTTATACATTTTATTTCATATTAATTTAGAAATTAAATGATAATTTAGAGCTTAATGGGATTTTTATGTATTATTAGATTAATTGGTTGATTTTTGGATTTTTCATAAAAATTGAGATTTTGAATTAAAAATATAAATATTTTGTGATTTCTTATTTTTGACTTGGAACTAATTTTTCCTATTTCTTTAGAAACAAGTCTCATATTTTTAGAAAGATTATTTTTAGAAAGTTTTGTAATTTCTTACCTAATTTTTGTGCATATCTAATACTACTATTTAATTTTTGATTATATTTGGATATAATCTATATTAATGGATACACTTAAATTCTTGTGGGTTAAGAAAGAGTATATAGGGAATCCAATAGTACAAGATTGTTTTTTAGAATTTAAGCACAATCCAATGGTTAATATCAAATAGGTCAATTAATTACTAATAGGCTTGAGTTTTAGATCCATAAAAATTTTCTTTTCTCTTATTAAAATATTTTTCTTATTTGATAGTAAAGACTCACGCCTAGCCTCACTTTTTCTTCTCCATTCACACCCACGGGCATCATCCACCGTCAATCACTTCCTTCATCCGATATTCACCCTTTCGGTCAAGAGAATTATTCACTTCTCCATTCCTGCGCAGTGCCCATATACTCCCCTCATTCACGTCATGCAACCCATCACCAATTGAACAACCATCTTCCTCCCACATTCATCTATTTCCTTGAGGCGATCCAGTTCCCATCTCCACATCATCATCACCTTTCATCAATTCATGGCCATAGCATTTAACAATTTTGGAGGAGAAGACAATTTGATGGAAGCTCGAGCTTGCTAGGGAGACAACTTGGGAAGAGCATGAAAAAAGCTTGAGTTTTGGGCTAGCACTTAAAAACCATAAGAGAGTGATATTCCATTTATCTTTTTAATTCAAGGACTTAAGATTATTTAGTTTTAAATAATTTTGAATTATATTTCTGTGAAACAATTTAGTTTTAAATTGTCATCCTTATATTTAGATTGAATTGATATTTGGATTTTATTTGTATTGAGACATTTGCTGGAATTTATGTTTATGAACCTTTGCATTGTTAATTGAGTTTTCATCATGAGTTTAATTATCAAAATGGTTTGAATTACAAAATTTGGGTTTTTTTGCCTCTTAATTGTTTAATTAAGTTGGTTAATTGTCTAATTGTCTAATTGGATAATTTCAAACAAAATTTCCAGAATTAATTGAGTTGTTTTTATTGGTTTTTAATAAGCTTAATTAACCGACTTTATACTGTTATGAGTTTTCTAATAGTTTAAGGGTTTTTAAAGTTGAGAATTTCATTTATTTCAAGTAAGTAATTAAGTTTATTAATTCTACTCTCTTATCATTTTCCTTTGGTCTAATTAACTGATTAAGGTTATGAAGGTCAAATCCATGCGAATCCTAAGTTGTCCCCTCTATCGTACCTGAAGAGAAACTTTTCAATTTTTACTTGTTAATTTTCTTTGCTTTTTAGTCAATTTTCTTTATTTATCATTTTAATTTTTTTCCTCAAAAAAACCCCCAAAATTGCATTGCATTCATTTAGTTTAATTTAATTTTCATATAGATTTTAGGACATTTGCATCTTGCATTTAGAATTAGAATTTTACATTTTAGTTTAGGTCTAATTTATTGTATTTTTTTCTCACCTAAATTTTTATCTAAAGAAACTCATAACTTGCTCTTTGAAAGTAATGACCTACGTCGATTCTAAATTACAAATTAATTAAGACCTAGTTTAATCGAGTGCTTTAATGACAGAAGCATCATCACATATATATATTGCTTTCGGTGTTTATAAAAACTAGATAATTAATTTGTAAATATTACGCTAAATTAGTTTTTATAATAAATGAGTATTGTTTTTCTTAAAATATTTTTATTAATAATATATATTAGAACGCAAACATTTTAATATGTGCAATTATCATGAAGATTATTTTAAGAAAAAATGTATAAATTTGAGAAACAAAATGAACTCGAGTTTTATATTTATGATTAAATTAAATATCTAATTAACTTTTATATTTAAGATAAGAAGTAGCAGGATGTTATTATGGTACTTTATCAATAACTTTATATATATATGTATATGTGTATAACTGTATATCATTCTTCAATGACTCTTGCTCAATGAATTTCTTAAATGTTATTTTTAATCATTTTTTATATCAATTTATAAGTTAAATTAAAAAGTAATAAATATGAGAAATAAAATTTAATATTTTATAATTAAAACCAAAATCAACCTCCTACTAACTTTTTACACACATATATATTCAGAACTGGAAAAGCATCATAATGAAATTTGATTCAAATTGGAAGAGGAAGAAAAATCCAATTTAATAAAAAAAGATGACATGAGGGAGAGAGAGCTAACATGAGAAGAGAGAGCATGAGGACAGCTCTATATAGAGCTGATGGCAGGTTGAGCCAATAAAATGAATCTAGAGTTCATTATTGTGATGAGAAAGGGAAGAAGAAGAAGAAGATTATCACATCAAAAGGAAAATGAGACCCTCCAAAAGTTCAAGAACATAAATTGATTAGTCAAATGAACTACGATGGCATGGTACGATGCGTAAATATTAGTCAAACGAAGGGCAAAAAGCTAAATTCAATTTCGGATTCACATCCTATTGTGGTATCCCGCGTCGCCTACAAGCCGGAAAACAGATAGAAAAGTGAGAAAGCGCCACTCAGCTCGCTGTCTCCCTCACCCACCCTCTTCCGCATCGTTCTCGGGTCGGCGATTTGTCTCTCTCTTCTGCTAAGTTTGAGGATCTAACCATGCGCTCCCTCGATCCCAACCCGTTCGACGAAGAAGAAGTCAATCCCTTCTCGGTAATCTCTCTCTTTCTTCCTCTCCCAACTTCTGTCTGATACTTATTTATAGTAATTGGCAGATCCGGCCTATTTTTCTTGGACTCTTTTAAAATTGTTAGAGTGCGTAATGCGTGCATGAAATGCTTGAGTTGTGGTTGCTAGATCTTCGCAAGTGCTCAGATTTTAGGGATGTTTTTAAAATTATTTTAATTTGTTATTGAGCCTGATTTGGGTGATATGTACCTTGACCTGGATCTGGAAACCGAATTATCAGCTCTGGTCCGGGTGTAACGTGATTTCCGCGTTTCCCCGTTTTGGATGTGGATATACTTGAGAAAGAGTATGCGACATGGACACTAAGATGACTAGTTTCGGCGAAGCTCATCCGAGAAAAATGTGGATGTTTCTGGTCTCGAAAAATATGGGTAACGATCTCAATTCTGGTGTGTCTGAGATGCTTCGCTGAGCGAATGCACCTACTGGAATGAGGTGCAAACGGACTATTCGTTGCTCGGTCACTGTGACAGCGTTAATGATTGATTATTGACACCTCAGCTTTTTCGGTTGTTGGAGAATCTGAGAATATGACAGAGCTTGAATGACAATATAATTTTTTATTTGTAGTATCAGAACAATTGATTAAGGATGTTTTGTTTGGTAGAATAAGCTAACTTTTTTAATCTTTTGAAAAATATTTTTTATTTGGGATCGCAGAAAAAAATGATTGAGTATTTTTAATCTTTTGTTTTTGTTTTTTAACTTCTGAATCGTTCGTAATGATTGAAGTGATCTCATCGTTTTGTCAGCTCTACATGCAACTAAGCATTGCACGGGGCACATAGTGGTGGTTCAACTTAAAATTTACATTAATGATTCTGTCTCCTGGAAATGTACGAGAAATCAATGTTGGATTTGCTATTAATTGTATAGACGGGATGGTGATATTCTGAACATGTTCTGTGAACGGCTAATTTGGAAATGGACGGGGACTGACTACTGAGTTGTTTGGGTGCATGCCACAAAGGAAAGGGAAGGAAATTAGTTTACGAGGTGTAGATTTGTAAGCCATCTGTGCCTTTCAAGATTTTGATTTTAATTTTAATGTATGATATTGGGAATTCATAGACTTAACTTAAAATCTTCCTTAATTAAAATTATTCAATGACAATTTTACTGTTTGAAAATGCACTATTTGGAGGAAGTGAAAATTGTAGCAATGTTGACCTTCAATTATTCAACACAAGGTAGTCTAACTTGTCTCACCCAAATGATTTTTAGACTGAAGTATAAGCCAGTAAGGGGGAGAAGAGACGATGTGATTCTCTTGCAGAGAAGTGAAAATGGAAAAGCAAAATTGGACATATTCTACTTTTTAAAATCCTGGTTAGTTTGCAGTATTTTTTTTTTTTAATTGAATGAGCTATAGTGCAAATCATGGGTTTTTCTTTTTAAAAAAAGTTAATTTTCCAATAATCCAAAATTTGACAAGACCTCTTGCTAATTCTTTAGGGCAGAAAAATTGCTATAATATTCTTTTTCATGGGAAAAAGTTTCCTTTATTATTATTATTATTTTTTTTTTGGGAGAGGGGTGTAATTATTGGTGCTGAGCACTTAGTGATCATCCTATTCTGTATTGAATGTTTCGTTCCATTTCATTTAAGTCTCGACTTGATGCTTATAGAATCTTTTTGTTGGGCAAAATCTTGCAGAATGGTTCTGGTGCCCCTGGATCAAAGTTACGTGTTCCTCCAGCGGCATCTGAGCCACTTGGCTTTGGCCAACGTCATGATGCTACGGTGGATATTCCATTAGAGAATACAAATGTAATGTTATTGCAAATGCAGAGTTGCTCTTCAAGTTTCCGCTTTTTCTGGGGGGCTAAATTTTTTCTTTGGTGTTTGCATAGGTCTCTAAGAAAAGGGAACAAGAGCTTGCAACTTGGGAAGCAGATCTCAAAAGGAGAGAGCAGGTTAGTATCTCAATTTTTTGAAGTCAAAAAATTTTATACTACTTATATTAGTTAACTGCCTACAAGTTCAAGTTCTTGCTTATGTTATGGACTACATAACTGTGCTGGATCCTTGCTTTTGACTGTCATATGACTTTCTAAATGCACATGCAGGAAATCAAAAGAAGAGAAGATGCAATTGCCAGATGTAAACACTGAGGCTTGAGTTTATGACATGCAATCCTTTTGGTTGACTGTCTTGTCACACTTCTAGATTTATGCTGAGTCAATAACTTACTTTTTTGTGCTCATCAGCTGGGGTTGTTGTTGACGACAAGAACTGGCCTCCATTTTTCCCAATAATTCACCATGACATAGCCAATGAGATACCTGCTCATGCCCAGAGGCTGCAATACCTGGCATTTGCGAGTTGGTTAGGTATGGGAAGTTGAAATTGTTCATCTGTTTATTTATTTGTTTGCATTTATATGTTGTTTTCTTAATGGTTTCGCCCTGAACTTTCTTAATATGGTTATAACATGGTTCTGCACATTTTCTTGTTTTATCTGTAAATGCAGTTCTTCCATTAACTGGTGGATTGCCTCTGTTTTTGCTATTTGAATTTGAATTCTATAAATTCTGGTATTTCTTTTATTTCTCTGCAGTTTGGGTTCGTCAGTAGCCCTTGTGGAACTTTTTCTTACTTTTTCTCTCTCTCATAAGTCATGACTGCTGCTTCTTTATGCTTGTTTAAGTTATAGAACTTTCCCATGCAATTTTTGATTTGAGAATCTAATTCTGATCTCGATTATTTTTTTCTTAAATATTTACAGGGATTCTTCTGTGTCTGGTTTTTAATGTAGTTGCTGTGACTATCTGTTGGATTAGAGGCGGTGGTAAGCTTATATCTACAGTGATACTTTTAAATTTGGATGCTGCCAAGTCTCTGGTTTGTGATGCAATTTGGACCTAATGTTTGAAATTTAAATTTGCAGGTGTTAAAATTTTTTTCCTCGCGGTAATTTATGCTCTGCTTGGAGTCCCTCTTTCATACGTGCTTTGGTACAGGCCCCTTTACCGTGCTATGAGGTAAACTGGAGTGTCGCCATTTTTTTTTTCCCTCACTAACCTTGTTGTCATCCTATTTGCAGACGATTTAATTGTGTAGTTTTATGATTGGTATGATTATTCTTCCTTCTTTAGCATAATTGGAGGAAGAAAATGTAGTAAGAACGTATTGACACCATATGTTTTAGTTCTGGAATAAAAAGGGTTAAATGGGCGAAAAGAAGAAAAGTAAGCAAACATGAAAAGAGCATAGGCATAAGTTTCTGTTTATTTAGTAAAAGGAAATGCTTAGCAAGCATTGGATTGTGCACAATTATTGTTGTTTATGGTTGTTTGTTTATGATATGCAGGACAGATAGTGCACTTAAGTTCAGTTGGTTTTTCCTGTTTTACCTGGTATGTTAATCTGTCACATAATGCTGGTATTCTCATTGATAAATGATTTGCTAGTCCTGTTAATTGCTTTGGGATGATGCAGCTGCATATTGCTTTTTGTGTTGTTGCTGCGATTGCACCTCCAATTGTCTTTCATGGAAAGTCATTCACGTAAGATAAATGCCACCTCTCTGTTTCAAGTTGTGTTGGTTCTGTTAATCTTTGCTTGTGTCTTGTGTCGAGTATAATTATATTATTATGTTTTAAAAAGCCATGATGTGTTGGTTCATAACTGTCGACAAGTTTTTACCATGACTATTGATATTTTCTAACAAAAAATTGGCTTGAATAAGCTTATCTGACAGCGTGAAGATAATCATTTTTACAAGATAAGGAACATGAGTGTTATAAAGTGAAAAAATTTGGCATACTTAGCAGCACTACACATTGTGTGGGAATGCAGATGTATGAAAATTATAAAGTGGCAGTTTTATTTATTTTTTTCCTTTTTTTTTTTTTTGGTCAGGGACTGCTGCATTTCCAAAATCTGTTATTTTGATGTAAAAACGCTACTCACCTGTACTAACTGTTATAAGAATCTATGTTTTGTTTATTGCTTTTAACTTATGGCCAACCTTTTACTTGTTCCAGTAAATGGTAGCTTATAATGCCTTGAGCATATATTTCTTTTCTGTTAACGTGAGTTTATTATCTTAATCGTATGATTTCAGCGGCATTCTTTCAGCAATTGATGTCTTCTCAGACCATGTGTTTGTTGGGGTAAGTTGTATCAGATATGCACATATTAGTATTTATTCTCTTGGGTATAGTTATCTCTAATGGATGTACAAGACTTGTCAGTTATCACTGTTTTAATATTTATGACTTATGACAAGCATTAACGCGTGGACAGAAGTCATTTCTAATTCATACACTGATCCTGAATATTTTATTTTGACAAATTAGATGCATTTACCGATTCACTTATGGAAATGTCTTTCAAACCTACTTATCATATATTTAGAATTTAGTGTTTTAGATGGACTGAGCCATGAAGGCTGTTAGCCTTCTCAGGTTTGTCTAGCCTTTTTCCCATGGAAGAATGATCTGATGCATGAACAAATGACAAGGATAGTTGATGTTGATGTGGTGAGGTTCGGTAAACGTGGGGTTTTCATTTAGTTGAGGTTCGGTAAACATGTGGAGACTGGAAATTTATGGTGCTAGACTGCATGATGCGACTGGTGCCTTTATTCTGTAAGGTATCAGTTTGGTGTTGCATTAAGGGGGTGTTTGGCTAACCCCATAAGTGTTTTTCAGAAGCATTTTTCCGTAAATCGAGACAAACTCCTCTACATATTTACTTCGTATACCGTAAAAGCACTTCTGAATCTATAATTTTGTTCTTCTCCAAACACCCCCCAAGACATTGTTGCTCAAGAACAATTTGAATACCCTTGAAAATTGTAAGATATTGATGAAGTGCTTTTTGAAGCGTGATAGGACTAGTTGAAGTTGCGGGGGGAAAAAATTCAAATTGCATTTGCTAGAATATTGTTTTCGATAGGACTAGATGAAGCTACTGGGGAAAAACATTCAAATTGCGTTTGTTAGAATATTGTTTCAAACTTTGCACCATAGCAATAATCAGGTGCCGTCACCTTTTGTGTATTCTTATCCTATTCTTGGTATTGCTGCAGATTTTCTATTTGGTTGGATTTGCCTTGTTCTGCTTGGAGACTCTTCTAAGCTTGTGGGTGCTCCAGGTGAGGAACAGAATGTTAACATTTTAAGGCATAGGGTTTGGTTTTCTTCTGCTTTTCAGTCAACAATGAGATAATTGATAGATGTATTAGTCTACGCTTTGTCCTTCTCTGCAAAACTGCTTGGGAGACTGAAAATTTTATCTAAAAATTACGTATTTTCTTTTTTCTCGACAAAACTACCGAGTTGACGTAGAGTGAGATTGTCCGTTGCTCATGAGTAGCTGTTAGCCTGAAGATAAGCTAAGCTGAGATTCTTGTGCGCTATAATTTTGTTGGGAATATGTTTCTAATGATACGGCGAGAGATGATTGTTTTCTTTTCTTTCTTGCATGCAGAAAATTTACATGTATTTCAGGGGGAACAAGTGAGGATTTACTTCCAGGTTTCGATCCAATGGCCTCTATACCGTCAGTCACTTCCCAAGGTGGCTTGAAAATTTTTGCCCCTTTCTCTATCATTTTTCTTTCATGCATCCGTACCCTCTTTTCAAACATAGTCGTTGTTTCTGTGTGTATTGTAGTGACTACATTAGACATTAGTTTGTAATGAAAATAGCCGGAGGTTTTGTATCTCTTCTCGTTATTTTATTTTTTTTAAAAAAGAAACCCTCCTGCCTCCCCTCCCCTCTTATTGAAAATTTATGGATGTGGATACTCTCAACTGAGCCTTAATTGATGAACATTAACCATAAAATTGTGATGTACTATCTCTGCTCTTTAATATCAAAGTTGGTTTGACTTTTAATTTGATCTTAAATATAATATTTCAATTCACTTTAGCTTTTATATTTATTTATTTTTTTAAGTTAATCTTTGTAGTAGTTGTACATGTTAAAGATTTTATCAAATGGTAATATTAGTTAATATACTTGATTAGTAAGGATATTTTAAAAAAGATCACTTATTTATTATAAACAACTAATTTAATTAAATTTTTTTAATCTATTTAAATCAGTCAACTAATTTAGATACAAGATAAGGACATTTATTTATTTATTTATTTTAAAAGTGAGTTTATAACACCTTATCGGAGGGATCCAAATCCAAGCTTTATCGCGTGTACAATGGATAAATCCAGCATTTATTAGTTATTCAGGTTCATAATTTTATTTATTTTTATAATTAAAAAAAAAAGACCATTGTAATGACTTCTTTTCAGGGATAAGTCACCATGCGTTTTACTCGTTAAAACGAATCCACCATGTCAGTTTTTATCACCCCCGTCATCTCATGTTCATTGTTAATTAGATTTTACACTAAAGCGCATAAGATATTAACCTTTTATTTCATTTGAGGAAAAGAGAAAGGAGATAAGAGATTTTAATGTGTGTAATTAAAAAAAAAAATATAGTGTTATAAAGTTTTAATTAAAAAAATGTAATAAGAGAGAAAATCAATTAAAATTTTTTAACTTCATTTCTTTTCTTTTCTTTTTTGTGAAATTGAATTCATTCAAATTTTTCCGTCCATGCCATCCTCTTGCTTCTGCTCATAATCAGTAAGGTTTTCTTTGGATTTTAACTTTACAAAGGATAACATTCTGTATAATATTTTCAATGTCAGAAAAATAAATAACACTACCTCCGGTATAGAAAAGAAATGAGTTTTATGCATATTATTTGTCAACAACAATAAATATATAAAGCTAAACATCGTTTTTTTTTCTGACCAGCAAAGCTACACATAGTTTATTTTAATAATATGGCATTTAAGAAATGAATTGTATAAGCCACGTAATATTAGTTTAGGTGGCAAGAGTGAGGTGAGATATAGGCAGAGGATAAGTATTTAAATCTATTTTTATGTAATATAAAAATGAGTTGTACTATTAATAATTTATGAATATTGTGATTGTAATTGTAACATGTTGTAATATATTTATAAATTAATCAATAATTTAATTTTTTTTTTTGGGAACGTAAAAGATGGAGTTTCAAATATACTGGAAATAAAAAACAGAAATTCTATATTCATTCTTATCGCAAATATTCCTCACCTGTGCTTTGTGATTTAAACCCAAGCTACGAGCCATGTTGCACACTTCTTGTTCCATTCTTTCTGAAGGATTTCTTATGTATTGATCACTGTGCTGGAATATAAAACTAAGCTCCCTTCTAAGAAAAAGAATATAACTATCACTCAAATTAAAAAACTATTTGTAGAACAAGTAATTCAGTCCAAATAAAACCTTTCAATTATTCCTTTATAGGTGAAGAAGAGCATTAATTCTTAGAATGTATTACTCTACGCGGCAAGGGTTAAGGTATATACCTTGTCATCCTTAAATTCCATATCGCCCATCCCACTGACTTTCAAGAATTCTGACATTTGTTATCACGATGCATAATATTACAAACAAACTATGGTCATATATATGACAGCAGAGACATGAGGAAATAAATAAAAAGATCCAATTTTTGGTGAAATTGAGTATCACATTTTGGGGGTTATGAAGCATATGCTTATTTACTTTAAATCCATCAATACCTTTGGATTTGTGATTTCATTCCCTTTTTTGGGCTTTTTTTGACTGTTTGAGAGGTTTGTGTGGTCCTTCATGAATTTGCCTTCAAGATAGAGAGATCCACGTGCTTGCTTGCTACTACAACTACAACTACTAACAATAACAGTGAAGGAAACCATAAACAGGCACATAGAGTGGGAGCACTAGTGTCCAAAGTCTAATTGGATGGCTTCTATATCTGCTTCATTTCTCACCCTTAACCCCTCATCCTCAAACAGCCACCATCTTCATGCCACGTGGCACTGCTGATATCCGAATTGCTTCTGATAACCTCTCCTTGATGACTTCTGTCACAGCTCATATAAGCCATATAACCCAAGGAATTCTTTTTCATTTTGGAAATGAATAAGTGACGAGAAATATCTCCCACCAATTCTCTTTTTGTCAAAGTTAAAACGGTGATGAAAAGACGTCTTTAGCCTTTATAGCTTTGAAATGACCTCCTTATCAGTCCAAAAACAAGGGGTAGCAGTCACAATTCTAATTTTTTGCCAAGTAGCCTTGACCTCTAATTTTATTTGTGTTCCAAACTCCTCCTCCTCCTTGGAATGTTATCCCCAAACTCTCACACTAATCCTCAAAATTCTTAAACTCACTCCCTCTCTCTCATTCCTCTTAAGTTCTTCCTCCTAAGAGAGACAGAGAGAGAGGGAGACTGAGAGAGAAAATGGCAGCTTGCACAGTGTACACAACACAATCTCTCAACACAAATTGTTCCTTCACAACCCGATCAAAAACCCACCTGGGTTTTCACCAAAAACAGGTTCTTTTCTACAGAAGCAGAACCAGCAGCAACAACAATAGCAGCAGCAGACGATGGGTGATAACATGCGCTGCAGGTGACTCACAGACAGTGGTGATTGGTCTAGCAGCAGACTCAGGATGTGGGAAAAGTACCTTCATGAGGAGGCTTACCAGTGTGTTTGGAGGCACAGCAGAACCACCAAAAGGAGGGAATCCAGATTCCAACACACTCATAAGTGACACAACCACTGTGATATGTTTGGATGATTATCACTCACTTGACAGAAATGGAAGGAAAGAGAAGGGAGTCACAGCACTTGACCCAAGAGCCAACGATTTTGATCTCATGTATGAACAAGTTAAGGCCATCAAGGAAGGAATTGCTGTGGAAAAACCCATTTACAACCATGTCACTGGTCTCTTGGACCCACCTGAGCTCATCAAGCCACCCAAGATCTTGGTCATCGAAGGCTTGCACCCAATGTAAGTACCACCATTAATTCTTGATCCGATCTTTCAACAAACTTGTGTTTTTCTTCATCCTTTTGAGTGATTTTTAATGTAAGATGGAAGGGAAACTTTTAGAGAACCAGGTGCCGGTGAGGATGATGGAGTTTATTACATTTGTTTCGGAGGTTGTCTGTGAGGGATTAAGATAGAGTGGAAGCCCGAGAGATACGGGTGGCTGAAGGAGAAGATACCTTATCTATATATGATGGATTTTGTATGGACGAGGAATTGCTAGCGACTTTGCAACCTTATCATGGTGGGCCACCATATATACGTGTGGTCCTTGTCACCTTGATATGGATGTATAAGTATCTTTTGATGCAATGCCCCTATCAGTTTTTGGGACATGGGTTATACAATCTTTCACGACAACATTTTCAAGGTGTACAAAGTAGAACACACTAACATCGTCTGAGTCTTACGTGGACGGCATAGAATAATTGGAAGACCCAAAAAAAAAAAAAAAAAACTGCGTGTGTCTTCATATATTTATGATCCGTTGGATTATTATTATATTTCGGTTCGACATCCACTATTGGCTTCAGAGAACCAAAATTTTTTTCCGAATAAGTAGAATGTTTGAACTTCCTTAACTTTTGGGTCAAGCTCTGAGATACTTTTTTATTGGTCATATTTAATATTTTATTTTTGTCGCGAAATTATGCCATCTTCAAAGACTTAGTTTGGGTGACTAATAAAATGGAATTAAAGGATGGAGATATTTGCAAAATAAAGATGGTGTAAGTTTTGACATGAAAATTTTGTTGGTTGTGGTAGGTTTGATCCTCGTGTCAGAGAACTATTGGACTTCAGTATCTACTTGGACATCAGCAATGAGGTGAAATTCGCCTGGAAAATTCAGGTGAAAGCACTAAAACACATTACAAATTGTTCATCAACTCAAAAGCTTAAAACTTTGCAATTTTTGCTTATTTGGATCTAACAATTATTGCAGAGAGACATGGCAGAACGTGGGCATAGCCTCGAAAGCATCAAAGCTAGTATCGAAGCAAGAAAACCCGACTTCGACGCTTATATTGGTAAACAAAACTTACATTTATATATCTGTCAAGTTCAAAACTATATAGATAGATTTTCAAGCACTTGAAAAAATGAAGATACCAAAATGACTTGGGTGTGATTGTGGTGGTGGATTCAGATCCTCAGAAGCAATATGCAGATGCAGTGATAGAAGTGTTGCCAACACAATTGATACCAGACGATAATGAAGGGAAGATATTGAGAGTGAGATTGATACAGAAAGAAGGGGTTAAGCATTTTAGCCCAGTTTACTTGTTTGATGACGGCTCTACCATTTCCTGGATTCCTTGTGGAAGGAAGCTCACTTGCTCTTACCCTGGCATCAAATTCTTCTATGGTCCTGAAACTTACTATGGTCATGAGGTATGTTTACCAACTCCTTTAGAGAAGCTTGTGATATTCTTTTCTTTTTTTTTGTAAATTACTCATTCTCATTCTTAATATAATAATTAGATAACTAATTTGTGAATATTAAAAAATTATTTAAATTAGTTATTTGAAAGCAATGCACTTCTTAATATAACAACTAAATAACTAATTTGTGAATATTAAAAAAATTAATTAAATTGGTTATTTGTAATAAATTTATATTGGTTTATGTGGAATATTATTTCTAATTATAAATCATTACTCTTGATAGAAAACCCTTATGGTGGGCAACCATTAGGAATATTTTGGAGAAAAGTTATAAATTTAAAAGACAAAATAGATTAAAATTTTATGTTATGATTAAAGTGAATTTTTTATCTAACTCTTATATTTAGACTTGAAGCAATACTTTGAAAACCTCTTAATAATATATACAATTTTGGGCAAATATATTGATAACCTTTTTAATGCATACATTCTCTCTCATTTAAGTATTTCTCCTTTACACCCCCCCAAAAAAGTATATTTACACTATTTAATGAAAAGAGTATGAATAACATGGTACTCGGAATATGTAATAATTTCTTGTGAAATCTGCTATATAACCAGATTCTGAACTATTATTCTGAGTATCAATCTAAAGGTTTGTGATATTATGCAGGATGAGGTATCCATATATGTATCTTTTTCAGCTCGCTTCACCCAATAACTTGAGTGTCTTTTTGGCTTTCTTTTGTCATGTGTATGCTATAGGTATCAGTTGTAGAGATGGATGGGCAGTTTGACAGACTAGATGAGCTAATATACGTTGAGAGCCATCTAAGCAACCTGTCAACCAAGTTCTATGGAGAAGTTACACAACAAATGTTGAAGCATGCGGAATTTCCCGGCAGCAACAACGGCACAGGTCTTTTCCAAACCATAGTTGGCTTGAAGATCAGAGATCTGTTTGAGCAGATTGTAGCAAGCAGGTCTCAGACACCAGTAAAAGCAGCTAAAGCTTAAAAAAAAAAAAAACTGCCTTCTGTAAACATGTTGGAAGAAGGCATGCAATGAATCCTTAAAATGAGTTCTTTTCATGTTTTGCACTTCTTCCTCCTGTGTCTCCTATGTTGTTTTTCTGGTCTTGGGCTGTTCCTCTTGTTAATGAGAACCGTTCTGCATGTACTTATTTGATCTGTTGTAACTCATGACATAGAGAAGCAAAAGTAGAGATGAGTTTTCGGTTTATAAGTCCACAGAAGAGTGAAACTCGCTTTTCTTTTTATCTACTCCAGTTATTTCTATGTATTATATTTTTTCTTAATGGGTATTGAACTCTGTCTACATGAATGTTATTTAAATAAGAATGGAAACAAATAATTTGAAAGGCCCAGTAACTTTACACGCATTAATTCAAAATTTGAAGAACTCTTCCAGCGGTATAACTTTCACATCACCACCAATAACCAATACGTAGGCCACTATTTGCTCAGAGCATGAAAAGTTTGAGATTTTATATGATCTTGAGCCTAAAATTAATTGCATAATCATGACATGCATCATATTTAAGGAAAATTTTCTCAGGGGAAAAGAACAGTTTATGATGCTTAAATGAAGATCTATCAGCAAAACGGTAATTTAAAATAAAAAAACTCAAATTCAATTCAAGAAGGAAAAATAAAATAAGAAAACAGAGTAAAAACAAAGAATAATTGAATAGCTACAGCCTATATATAATAAAAAATCATCTTATTATCTTTTTACAACCAAGAACTTGATAGAAAAGCATGTGTCCCCAGAATTCACAGCACATACAGATTCCAGAGTTCCACCGGGTGAGAATCAAGTCCTATCAACCATGCCTACAAGTATATCAAACAGACACATGTTTGCAGCATTGGTCAAATCAAACAATTGTACCTCATGTGAGGAAAATTGCGAAAGATGGGAGGTAGGACTACTGTAAAAGATTAAGTTCACTTAGTTGGATGGGTTTTTCTTCTGGAAAAGAACATGGCAATCTTTGATGACAATGACTTCTTCTTCTTTTTGGTCTTTGTTTCTAAGGATGGTCCAGTGCCCTTTTTGTTTGTAGGTTGGTCCAATTTTTTGGGTTCTTGCTTTCCATCAGAACCAGACTTGGAATCTTTGTTCTGATTTACTGTTCCTTGGGTTTCTTCACTGGCATTTCTTCGTTGCTCTTGGTCAGCCCTCCAAGTTCTCAACTCTTGTTCTACACCTAATTTTCCTTCCTTTGCCTTCTCAGCTTTCTCGGTCACTTCCTTCAGCATTTTCCTTCTTTCAGCCAACTCTTGATTTAATTCTTCCAACCTCATCAAGCTTCTCAATTCAGACTCCTTAGCCATATCAATCTGAGAATTAGCAGCCAAAATCCTCTTATTGGCTTGCTCATTTGCTTCATGGGCAAGCTTACAGAGATGATCATATTGCTCCATTGAAAGTGTCACCTCAGAGGGAGATTCTGCATTACTGTTGCTTCTAGCTGATTCACTCTCTTGCAATGCTTTACTTGCTTCCATTGCTGACTTTTCAGAAGACTTGACAGCCTCTAGCTCCTTTTGTGCTGCAAGTAGTCTACTTTCCATCTCATTTGCTTTGGCCTTTGCTTGTTCAGCCTCTTCCTTTGCTTTCTGCAGCCTTAAATGAGCTTCCTGAGCAAGCATCTTTGCCTGATCAGCCTCTTGGGCTGCCTCTTCCAGTTTCTCAGGCAGCTCAATCATCTTCTCTCTGGCTTCTTTCTCCTTCTTCTGAACCAAAGCTACTTCAGATTGAGTTCTGTCAAGTTCATCTTTGAGAGATGCAACTGCAGCAGACGCCATTTCCTCCCTTTGCCTAATCACGGCACTAACAGATTTTTCCTCTTCAAGTTCTGATTTTAACGATAGGGAAGCTACCCTCAAGTAGTTAACCTCAGCAGTTTCTTTTGCTATTTTGCGTTTTACTTCCTCAAGTTCCTTTCTTTGTTCTTCATCATACTGCTGCTTCAATTTTGTCTCTTCTAGTTTGACTTTCAAATCAAGCAGTAAAGAAGAAGATGCATCCAGTTTTGATCTGAGATCTCCAACCATGGCTGCTCTTGTTCTTTCTGTCTCAAATTTTAAGTTGTTGGTTTGCGTGGACTCCAATGACTCCTTAGTAGTAATGAACTCAAGAGCCAAATCTTCCACTGTCTTCTCAACCTTTTTAGATTCAGCAACAGCCTCTTCAGCTTCTTTAATAGCTTTCTCACTTTCAATCACCATAGAAGCAAAATCCTTACGCAGTGATTCCAGTTCCTCTTCTATGGCTTTCAAATCTGAAACTGCAGCTGCATGCATGGCTTCATCAATCTCAAGTTGAGCCTTAGCAGCAATACTAGCTTCATTTTCGATGTTCTGCTCCATCTCTTGAACTTTGAGCCTCATAAGTTCTGAATCTTGCTTAGCCTGATGTTCCTCCTTTTGTGCCTTCTCAAGGCTGAGTTTCAATTCATCTATAAGTTTCAAAGTCCTTCCCAAATCCTCATTAGGTAGTTGGTTCTCCTCTGATTTTTCAAGTTTTGCTTCTGCAAACCTGATCCTCTGTAAAAACAGGAAACAAATAGTGGTTCTTGATATTCAACCTCAATGTTGCTCACACAAAAATTCAACCTCAATGTAAACTGAACCAAAATTGTGTTCATCCCATGAAAGTACGAATATATGCTAAACCTTTGAGGATGTAAATACCAGGCCGAAAATGTGATTTCAGTATCTTAACTCTGCATCAAGTTCCATTTTTAACTTATACTTCAATTTTAATTGATTCATATACCGTCTTTGCTATTCAAATGCCATCAACTTTACAAGGCAAACAAAATAGCAAAGAGATTTATTTCCGAATGACTTCTTAAATTTAATGTGTTAAGCAAATGGAGCGAGGTGTAAACCCCAAAAAGACGAAATACATTTAAAAAAACCAAAAAGTAAACAGAACTAAAAGCAATCAACCGCGTAAGTCAGATATACCTCCATACTCATGGCTCGATTGGCTCTCCAGTCTACAGTTCCTCCAAATTTGGAAACAGCTTCTTTGACAGATTGGAAAGGTGCTGCTGTATCAATAACGCGTTTCTTCGCATTGACATGATCAGAAGGCTTTGGAGAAAACTCTGTTCCCACTTCCCCAGCAGCCTGATCAACAATAATTGAGGGTTCCGAAAGTGGCATCTCTTCAATAATTTTCACACCATCCATTTCAATTTAGCACCTGGGATCTCCTGAAGGATGGTCTGAAACCCAAGATAAATATCTATAAAACGCAGAGATTCAAGGAAAGAATCATTTACCAACAAACAATTGCTTCAGAAGAAGAAAAACGATGTTCAATAACAAATAAAATTAACTAAAAATGAATGAATGGGAAAAAAAATTCCATTGTGCTCCAGCAGTGGCCTAAATATCAATGTAATGTGAGAGAGTATAATTTTGTGCCATTCTACCGTTTCTATGCGTGGTAAAATAATAAGAATTCAACAACACAAATATGACAAACGATAAGACCGTCCTCATCAATATGAAAATTCGTATCATATCCAATATCAATACTAAGTATGTGTTTTTTTGCAATCAGGCTGATGCTATAACACAATTCTGAAGATAGGTGATAGCTTCGACGTAGTACACAAAAAAATAAAGGACAGAAAGCCAAGAAAAAGGTAGTAAAAGAGACCTTGGACTTGGAAGGAAAGAGAACCCAGAATGCAATAGAAATGGACGAGCTAGAGAAGAGAGGTAATTATAGCGAAGCGGATCCCAGAAGAAGCAATGTGGATAAGGAGAAGCATGGAAACTTCTCCTCCGCTGTCAGGCGACGAACAAGGAAAGAACAACGCAGCGCGATAGGGTTTGTTGATCCGCCTCCAACTCAGAAAGACGATCACCTTCGCCTAAAATGGCACCTCTACGACAACAAATTGGCCTTCCTACACGTGTTGGGTCTTCATTCTTCCTCCTCCTTCCTCCACCACCCTTCACGTTCATGGTAATCTCCCGCCTTCTAAAATTATCACCAGAATTCTCGTGGAATCAGCTCTGACTTTTGACCACTACTTCTCATGTCTCACGTTGAACTAACCAACGATTTAGAACATAATTATTCCTTCTTTTGATGAAATGAAAGAAACACGTCATTCATTACATTCAGCCCAAAAACAGAAATGTATTTTTGAGAAAATTAATTCTATTTCACAACATTTTCAAAATACCAAATTGATTTGATAGAGTAATTTGATATTTTTAATATGGAATCATTAATTTGTCATTTATAAATTTTAAAGATATTTTCTTATCATTTTTCCTAAAATTAAGGGAAAATATGTAAGCATATTAATACTACCTCTAATCCTCAACGGGTCCGTTTGGATCAGCGATTAGAAAAGTAGCTTATTAAAAAAGTAGTTTAAGGAGAAGTGAAGTTGGGTAAAAAAAAAGTGAAGTTGGGTAAAAACTAAATTAGATAAGCTAAATTGTGTTTGGATTGGAGTTCAAAAAAGCTAGTTTGTAAAAGTGAGATTAGTAAAAGGTTATTTGAATTATGGTTGAGTAAAAGTAAGTTTGGTTGTAAAATAACCAAAATAGGTATGAGTTTTAATAAATAATGAAACATGATTAAAAAAAATGATTTCACATAATACAATAAAATTAAAATTTAATGAGTGAATTAAATTTTAAAACTTTAGAAAAATCATAAAAAGTATTTTAAATATAAAGTGAAATGTGATAAACAAATAAATTGAAATAATACAATTAATTTAATTTAATTTAATGTAAAAAAGTAAAATTTAATAAGTAAATTAAAATTGAAAATATAAGAAAAATAAAAAAAAATTACTGCCAATGGTTGTGAATTATGGAAGATCGTAAAAAAGGAAGAACATATAAGCTCTTAAAGTGATCCAATAAGCTACAAAATGGAGTTTGAACCTGAACGTACGTTTTCCAGCTTAAAAAACATAAGCTACTTTTTTATTTAAGCCCAGCCAAACACCTATCTATTTTCCAATCAGACTTATAAGTGAAATAAACTAATTTTGAGCCCACAAAAGCCCTGCTAAACAGGCTCAATATAAAAACTAGTTGACTAATTTAAATAGATTAAAAAAGTTTATTAAGTTAGTTATTTGTAATAAATCAATGTTGTCTTTTCTAAAATACATTTACTGATCATGTGTGTTAGCTAAAATTATTATTTGATAGAATATTTAACATGTGCAATTATTATAAAGATTACTTTGAAAAAAAAAAAGATAAATATGAGAGACAAAGTAGATTGGAATCTTATATTTAGAACCAAATTAAAAGTCAAACTAACTCTTATGCAAAAGATAGAAAGTAGTATACTTCTCCATTAAAAGTTTACATGCTTGTTCATTATTTGCTTTTGTTATTATTGTTGTTATTATGCACACCCGGTCTAAATCAATTTAAGGCATAAATTAACATCAAAATAAGAAACTGTTTGCACAGTTTATTACACAAATGAACGGATGGCTTATTACATGCAACGAGGTTCTTAGAAAAGGATGGCTCTGTAAATTAGTGTTGTCGTCTCTGACAATGCCTCAGGCGGTTTACAAGAGTGGAGATGCTGGAGCCCTCAGATTCAGCCAACAACAGCAAGCAAGCTTTGCCTAACAACAGGAATGGAGCAAAGAATAGATCCAAAGATACCGTTCAGACCATAAGCAATGGCACAAAATGGCAGAGCCTCAGGTTCCTTCGCAGACAGTGCTGCAGTTCCAAGTCCATGAGCACTGTTTTAAATCATTCAAGAGGTTTGTGTCAGAGAAAGTGTTTCAAAATTTTCTAAATAAAAAGTAAGTCTGTAATTTCAATGACACTTCAAGAAGGTCATTATAATTCAGTTTCCCTTTTATAACCCAGTTCTCTTCAGCACGCCATAATCTTAATGAAAAACCTCAGTTTTCTCTTTCTGTGCAACCACTAATCAGCTAAGATTAAAAAGGTCGCCTCGGAAACATGCTGAGCATGATTCAGGAAGGAAAAGCATTGATAACCTCAGTCTATGAAATATTAGAAGAGATGTTTTTGGACGAGTATGTGTGATTATGAATTACAGAATATACCTCGATGCAGTTGCAATTCCTCGAGCGATTGGATCGCGAAAACGAAATTTATCAAGCGTTGCTTGCACAAAATTTGCCCCAACCAGACCAGTTACTACAACCACAGCTGCTGTCAGAGATGAATTGGTACCTACAAGCAACGGGAGCAAATTTTAAATATAGAACCTCAAAGCACAATGGTGATCAAGATATGGTTTCAGGGCAGACATAATATGTACCTTCAAATAAAGACACAATGCTAAGGGCCAATGCAACAGTTATACATCTGGGTAGAATGGAAACGGTCAAAGATTGCTCTAATCCCACGAGACGTCCGACAAGAGCAGTTGAGTACAATGAGAATACAGTTGCGACTATAACGGAGGTGAAGATCTCAGCTGCATGCCTTTTTACAAGCTGGAAATAATATACCAATCAACAGGATGGCTTGGCCACATTAAGGAGAGAGGCGATTTTTTTTTTTTTTCCAAACTCCATTTCATTGCTGCATTACTGCATTTATTTCATTTGAAAACTAGATAGTTACCTTTCTTTGTTTGAACATAGAGAAGGCAAAAGAGAGAATGACAGATCCCAAAAATCCCATTAAAATGTCACCAGCTCCAGGGTTAGAGGATACCTTCGTAAGGTAATATCCTGTGTGTAGAAAGAAGAGTCACAAAACAAAATAATAAAAAATATATTTTTCTGAAAGCCAGACTCAGACTCACACATTGCAGGCATAGGATTTTAAAACTTCAAAACAAATTTACGTTACCATACTAAATCTTTTATAAATTTGCATCACTTTCAGCCTAGAGTAATAGTAAACCGAGTTAGCTGGATCTAGTTCAAAAGTCCCCCTTGACAGATTTTCTTTGAAAAGCTAAATGATGCAGTTTTTTTTTTTTAAAGAAAAAATTATGATCAATTCACCATCCAACTTAGCAATAAACTAGAAATTACAATCATAAATCATAAAGTATATGCAGGAGTAGTTGTATTTCTACTGAATCATCCTGAATTTAAATATCTTTTAATAATTTAGTGAGTTAAGCAGTTAGCATTAAATACCTAGAACAGGCTCAAACCCCAACTTCGAAGCATATCCAAAAGCCAAAGCTGTCACATCTGCTGAAAGTGCACAGCAAATGATTGGATGTAATACTTTCTTCATATCTGATGGCAACCTGGAAGTTTAATATATATACATATATATATGAAAGAAAGGATGATAATAATCTCTTATAGGAACAAAGATCAAGACCTTGTTATTATGTAGATACACAAGTGAACGAAATTTTTTACCCAGAACCGACCATGTAGCCCAACACTGTGGATGCAAGTAAGAAAGGAAGACAGGTTCTGGCACTTGTACCCAGTGCAGTGGGGTAAAATAATGCAGACACAAATGATACAACGAGAATCCCAGTCCAAGCCCACACTTCAAGGGGAGAAAATGGGGAGGGTTTTTTCATAGGCTCAGCATCTATCATTTCTGTCTTCACAGCTTTTCTTACTGCTATAGCTGTGAAACCAGCAACCAATAGTGTAGCCAGCCAACCCCCAACTGCATAACACAGACAAATATCAGCATGGCATTTGAATGAAAGTATAACAACACAACACAACTTAGGCACATCAGACATGGCATATCAGGAAAAGAAAAACTAAGTAGGAGTGCTGATTCAAGTTTGAGTGAATTGATATTATAGTCCTTCAAAGACTACATTGTCTCAATTTAGTCCAACAAAAATTAATGTCCAATTCTAGTCCTTCAAATAATATTTGTTATAAAAAAGTTCTCATGTTAAATCCATAAAAATATTAATTTGACCATCAAAATGATGTGTTTCATAAACTCAGCTCAATATAAAGTTTGAGAAAAATGCTTGGGCAATATTATGACGGCCACCACATCACTCACTCAATCAAATAACATCACTTTGTCCCATTAATTATGCACTAATGAGCTTAACATGAAGATTATTTTAGAATAGAAGCAATCTTTGGAAGACTAAAATGAGACTCTTGATTTTTTAGGGACCAGATTGAGGCAAAGTATATTTGGGTAACTTTTGGAGGACCAAACGATCAATTGATTCTTCAAGCAATGAAAACAGCGTAAAGCGGCAAACTAAACGACGAATCTAACTTGTGCAGATCAACCAATTCAAATAAAACAGTATGCGTTCCATCTACATATAGTGAAAGGGAAAAAAACGAAGATTCCACAGACAGTAAAAGAAATAGTAGGACGACTCAGAGAATATTCACCAACCTACAATAAGGCTAATCTTGATGCCCGAAGCAGCTGGAATATCTTTAACAGAAAGGGGCAAGATAACCAAAGATGGAACATAGAATAAGGGGAGCCATCTCTGAATGAACAAAAGCGCCGGTTCGAAGAAGTTCATTAAGGCTGTGGCTGCAGATGGCACAGTGGAATCAAGAATTATCAAAACGGAAAATATACAAAACATCCCAAACAGTGCGCTAGGGAATTTAATCGCAGCAGCCAGGAAGGCTTTCTTAAGATATTTGTCCATCGCAAGAATAAGGCCCAACGAGACAAGCAAATGCAATAGCCCAAACACCTGGAGTACATTGAAGCAAAACAAAATAAGACCAGCTCTTTAACCGGCACAAACCCAATTAAACATCGAAACAGAGTCGCACATTTTGGCCAATTGTGGAAGTTTTTCCACTGTCAGTTTCCGCCGATTTTGTCAGAAGTTCTCGACTTCTGCAATTCTCTTGAGTACGCGTACGCAAAAAGCTGGAATTGAATCCAGAACCTCCAATGGGTACGACTGAGCTTTGCAAAATGGAATGCCTTTGTGAGCTTCGAACGCCATTGAGAGCAACTACTGGTGACTTGACAAGATATTTGGGATGACGAGGGTTGATGGAAGAAAGAGATAAATTATGGGATATGACCATAGAGGTCGCCATGGGATCGGCGAGGGAGGTGAGGCACTGGATACTCCCGAAGAGAAAACATTCACGCTAGTAATTACGTGGGTCCCGAAAGAATTTGAATGGACGAAAAAAGAGGTCAATTGAATAGGATGAGATTGGGGTTGAAATTTTTTAGCAAGCAGTATGAACCCCAACGGGAATTTTAAATATCAGTTACTCTATATAGGTACAGTGAGGCATTGACTCTCCTCCTTCTTGTTCGGGTAAACAGGAAGCATTCAGTTGAAATGAAAGTTCTTTGTATGTGCGCACGCGCGCGCACATTGTTATAAAGCCCAGTGAATTTATATTAGTGGACTAATGTCCATGTTATAGAAGCAAGCAAGAAAAATTATTCACTCTTGTAAAAATATACATTATTTTTCTTAAAATACCTCTTTAGTTATTTTTAGATTTGTAAAACAAAGTAAATTTATATTTAGATTGCCTTTTATATATAAGTTAGTTTGCAAAATTAGAATTTGTTTGAATTATAATATAATTGAATAAATAAGTTTAGTTTGTAACATCACCAAAATAGGTAAAAAATTATCAATTTACATAATATAATTGTGTAAAATTATTTTAATATGAAGAAGTTAAATTTAATGAATAAAATATATTTAAAGAAATTAGAAATGTTTTAAAAAATAATTTATGTATATATAAAATAAAAAATAATTTTTGAAAAATTTAAAATATTACAACAAAAAATCATGTTAAATTCGTGATAGATAATTTCAAATGTATTAGCAAGGAGAGATGAAAGAAAAGAAAGAAATGAAGTCCATGTGCAGATGAGGAAGCACACAATGGAACGATTTAAGACCAAAAAATAGGCAAAGCCTACTTTTTACAATCACACGAAATTAAGCAGCCCTTGGCTCAAAATTTAGATAGGCCAAAAACTGCTCCAAACACAAGAGAAATTGCCCAATCGTGCCTAAACTCCATAAATAGTTTAGAAGTTGGTTTACTGCTAATCCAAACAGAGTCTAAATTAGGATGTTACGATTCGTAGTAGGTCTAAAGTAAACCTTTTCACTACAAGTCCCGCTGAGTCCTGTGTGCAAGACCGAAGGGAGTAAACAAAACATACAACTCACATTTCATAATCAGCGGTGAACAAATAAGTGATATATAATCGAGGGATGGTGCATAAAAATCATAGTAAAAATCTAATCACGATAGCAAATGTGGGACAAAATTTTCTGGGAGATGATTTTAAGGGAAAATGTGGTATGTGCGTTGATGAATCAAGTTCTGTTCAGGAATATTTTTGCCAGGCAATATTGGTGCATGAAAGAAATCCAAGAAAGACGTCTCAAAGTTTGGAAGCCAAGCAACGCCTCAGTTGCCTTCTGAGAATCTTTCCAGCAGCTGACCTTGGTATTGAGTCAATGAACACCACTTTCCTCACCTTCTTGTATGGAGCAACCTTGCAAAAAACAGAGAAAAATTTTAGAGAAGGTGAAAAGTACTTTCGTGCACACCAAAGCATTGGTTCAAGTTGTAAATGTGAATGTTGCCCCAAAAAAAAAAAAAAGCTGTAAATGTGAATAGAAAATTAATGGTGGGTTAGTTTTGTGACGACGAACCTGCTGAGCAACATAATCCATAATAGCTTTCTGAGAGAGGGCACTTCCAACCTTCCTGACCACAAAAGCCACTGGCATCTCCCCAGTTTCTTCATCATTGGCACTAAAAAGGATGATGAACGGCTAATGGGAACTTTACAAAGTATTGACGACTGGATTGTCTACAAACATTTTTGCTGCTTATAGAACAAATAACCTCAGAGGAAAACTGAGCTAAGTTCTAGTGATTGTGATGATGCGGTAAGGAATTTGAAAATTGGCTTTTTCTCATCAAGGTCAAGGCATTATACAGAATCAATTCAGTCGTTATAAGAATAGGAGTGCCTATTTTTGTCCGACATTAATCAATTCTAAAGACGTGAGGCTTTTTTAATTGATTATAGGAAGAGTTCGTTTAGCATAAATCAAATGTTCACACTTACCCTGTAACTGCTACATCAACTATATCGGGATGCAAAATTAACACAGCTTCTAAATCAGCAGGAGCAATCTGTTACAAATGATTGTAAGCCATATAAGAAAATACACATAAAAAATATAAAACTGATTTAAATTTATTAAGAAGATCTCTGTGATTAAAGATCATACTATAGGATAAACTTATTAGGGGGACAATGACACCTGCATCTAAGAAAGTAATCCTTTAACAAATAGGTGTCCAATAGCGTCCTAAAAGTTACAACGCCTTCGAGTTGTATCATGCTAGAGAAATTTTTCCGCGAGCACCTTTTTAAGTGAAGGTCATTTTGTATCTTTCAGGTCCATTTCCTTATACATAGAAATCAGATTGTTACCTAAGGAGCGTGAGATTTTGAGTTCATGTTGATGTCTAAAATGGAACAAAAACATATTTAACCCAAAAGTAAAGAAAGAGTGACAGTTTCCTCAACCTTTTGTTCATTCAGCATATATCAACCAACTCACATGAGAATGGATAGTCCATTGATATCGAAAGCCAATTGGTTACATCTAACACATATACATGCACACATCCTTACATGATTGTTCTTTAGGTTTTGTATTTTGTTCTATACATGCATATGCATATGATCTAGCAAAGATTGTTATTCTCTTGTACTTTAAATTAGACACCTGATAGCCCTTGTATTTGATAATATCTTTCAAGCGGTCGGACAAATGTAAATATCCATCTTGATCAAACCAAACAACATCACCGGTGTGTAGCCAACCATCTTTATCAACTGTTGACATTGTGGCCTCGTCATTATTCAAGTACCCTGAAGAGTTTAAGAAGAAAATTATTTCAGCCAGAATAACAAAAAATATAGGTAAATTTACAAGCAACCATAATTGCTTAATTCATTAAGGATTCTAGAGGATGTGTATTCTCCTATAACAAAATGACAGGAACAAAGTCATTATAACAGAATCTAATATCTCCCTGAATATAAATTTTACTTGCAATTTTCCTCATGCTAAATGGAAACTTAATGTGGCATCCAATTAATGATATGGCGAGTAACTTGTAGGTTTCAATACGATTGACATCTGATAGTCAGAACAAAGTGAAACAAAACATTCATATATGTAGAGCTAGGAAAACTGTCAAAGAGAAGGCAACTATGATATTCCGCAGAACAGAGTAACATCGTGGGCGTTCACTTTATTGCATTTAGATGTCCATCAAAATAACATAAAATCCCCAAAAAATAAGGCTTTTATATAACAATTTAATGAATAAATGAAGGAATTAATTTTCATTTTATATATATTCGGGGAAGTGACTATGGTTTTACCTCTCATAATTGAAGGCCCTCTCAACCAAAGCTCACCAATACTGCCTGGAGGCAAAAAAGCACCAGTCTTCCAATCAACTACTTTTGCTTCCATGTTGGGAGCTAACAACCCTATAGAAGAATAATTTCGAAACTTTTCAGCATTGAAGCCACGTGTTCCTACTGCAGTTGACTCAGTCATTCCATAACCCTAAAACGAAACAATATCACTGCTGAATATACTTAGAAATTCAAGGAAAACCAACATTGACAATACCAACTAAACAGTTAAACTTCATCAACGGTGATTCAATCTTTCCATTGGATACCGCTAACACTGGCACAATAATATATGTCTTTTGCAACCAGAATTTGGATGATGAAAAGTAGAGAGGGGGTGAATAAATACATTCAACATCTCCAGGTCAGGCATGCCCCAATGTACTTTGGGTAAAACAAATAGTATAATTTCAGGAGAATGTTAGCAAAACAATTTATACCAGAACTCTTTTTCATTTCCTACAAACTCTCATTATTAGACAGGATGATTGATGCAGTTGACTAATAAATAAAAACCATGGGTGATGAAAGAAATAAGAAGTAACTCCAGCAACTTGATGAGTGATAGTGCACATTCTCCTGATTAGCCTGCTCAGTGAAAAGTTCTTTTACCTGTATAAAGTCAACGTCAGGTAGAGTGTGGATGAAGCCCTCTATTGTCTTTATGCTCAAAGGTGCGGCACCGCAGGAGACCTGTATCAAGCTTTGCAGATAACTCCTATTTATGTCGGTTACTCTTTTGGTCAATGCCGTCAATATCGGTGGAACAACAGGGAAGTGTGTGACTCTGTAATTATCAATCACCTTAATCACCTCGTCGATGTTAAATGTTCTCATTACAATAATCGTAGAGCCTAAAGACAGTAATCCTGCCGCAAAGAGTGATAAACCATATATATGGAACATCGGCAGAACAGCTAAAAACACATTCTTTGAGCTTGAATATTCATATTGAGAAGCTTCAAACCTCACGAAAAGCTCAACCATAGAAACAAAATTCTTATGTGTTAGAATAACTCCTTTGCTCACACCCGTAGTCCCAGAAGAATACATTATAGCCGCCTTGTCTTCTTGTTTAATAACCGGCCTCGGAAACAAATCCGACTTACCCGAAACAAGATTATAAAAAACTGGGTAATCAGAGTATTTCAAGTCCTTCAGATTTTCGGGAACCTCAATAACTGGAATGGCCAACGATTGTAGTTTTCGAACTCTCTCTTGTAGAGTAAAAGCCAGACTCACACCACATTCAGATAATTGCTTACGGATTTCTGAAATGTGACTTAGAGGATTCAACGGTGTGACAATTCCGCCAAGATACAAAACACCCAAGAAAACAATGGGATAGTAAATGGAATTAGGAATTAGAAGTAGAACAACGTCACCTTTTGAAACACCCATTTTTTGGAGACCACATGCCATGGATTTCACCAAAGAAAACAATTCCGAGTAAGAAATTGAACATCCAGATGAAGAATCTATGAGAGCTGAAACTCCATTGTGTTGGTGAGAAAAAATATAAGAAACAACATCGAGAAATGGGTCTGAAGGAAGCTCCACCGGAGCGTGTTTGCTAGTGTAAATTCCTGTTTCTGGTGAATACCAACGACAGCCCGCGAATTCTGGCCCATTGCTGTCCAAGTTATTGCTTACAGTCGTCGCCATTGATAGGAGAGGAATAAAAGAAGTTCGTTATTCTTTCATACTCGAATTTGCAGGGGCGACTTGTACACTTCGAAAGCCAAGAACCGCCTTCAGGGCAGTGGGGAATTTTTTAATGTTTTGGGAAAATCTCATTTAGGTCCCCATATAGGACCTTTATTTCACAATGCCCCCAGATAATTCCGAAAGTGAAATCAGTCTTAGGGGGTGTTTGGATGAAGCAAAACCATGGTTTGCAGAATAGCTTCTAGAGAATAGATTCTGGAGAGAATAGATTTTAAAAGAATAGATTTTCTGAAAAAGTGATTCTGATAAAGTGAGAGTGTTTGGATAATTAGTGTCAGAAGTGCTTTTTGATATGTAGAAATTACTAAAAAGGACATAAGTTTAAATGATAATTACATATAAGATATATTTCATAATATATGTTTATTTGAAGTAATAAATTTATTAATAATATATATTTTGGCAACATAATAAATATGGCATAAATAATAAGAAATTAGTGTGTGTGTATATTAATAAAATAAATAAATATGTTTTTAGGAAAATGATTTATTTTGCTAAAGAAAATATTATTATTTCACAAAATTAAATAACCACACAAAAAAAATTCATATTAATTGTCTTAATAATAGAGGTTGCAACGAAATATATTTGTTCAAGTAGGTTTTTTTAACAACACATTACATTATCTGAAAAGAAAAAAGAAAATAAAAAGGACATAACTATTCTTGTATGTAGTGAACAATTTGATCTCTTATAGAATCATGAAGTCGAGCCATGTGAGATGAAGAATCTACTGATGAAGGTATATGTGAAGATCCAACTCCATCATCATCATTTTCTTCTACATAAGAACCTTCTTATTCAAACTCAATGAAACCAGGATCAGAAATGGATGTTGATCTAATGAAGTTATGTATGGCCATCATTGCACAAACAATTTGAACTTGTGTTGAAAAGTCATAGCTCGGCATGTTTCCTAAAATTGCAAACTTACTTTTCCAAACTCCAAAAGTTCTTTCGATAGTGCTCCGTAGACTTGAGTGCAAATAATTGAACGCCTCATTATCATTTTCAAGTGCAGATGACCTTCGGAAATCAGGAAGATGGTAGCGTTCACGTCTGTAGGGACCAAGGTATCCCATGGGTGTCGGATAGCCAGCATCCACCAAATAATATTTGCCTACATGAAATATATGATTGGTGTCAATAAAATTTGTTTTCTAACAGTGAAGCATAAATAAATTGTAGGAATTTAAAATATACCTTGAGGCGGATGGGGAAAGTTCATGGAAGGAGTTGTGAGGGCGTGGTCAAATATACGAGCATCATGCGCACTACCTTCCCATCCGGCTAATACAAAAGTGAAGCACATGTCCCAATCGCAAACCGCCATTACATTTTGCGTCACTCTTCCTTTCCGGTTAATAAATTTTGTTTGCTCAGTTGCATCAACAATGCATGAAATATGTGTTCCATCAATTGCTCCAATAGCATGTTTGAAAAAGGGCCAGTATCGACCACTGGGCCGTATTTTTGTATGCAAATGCTGAAACGTTGGATCTTTTGGTTTGATGTTGGTAATAGCAAGTCTACAACAAGCCAGTAAGACAATATGAAAATGTCTACTAATTGTCTCCCCTGAATGCTGAAATCTTTCTTGCTGCATCCTACTACTAAGCGCATGGCCAACGGTATTTAAAAACATTGCAACCATTTCATGTATCCCAACATTTCTAGTTTCTCTTAGACCGTGTTGTTGCAATTCTGTGCAAAGACTAAAGAACACTTCCCTTTCCATCCTAAACATGTTATAACAACGATTGGAATGGCCTTGTAAAACGTCCCTTACCCATACCTTGCCTGTATAAATACTTGTATGATGGGGCTCTTTACACAAATGAAGAGAAGCATATCTACCAACCGCTACTGCAACTTGATTAACCCGTTTGTTCCGTCGTTTACGATACTTTTCCGCAATTTTAATTTCATCAGCCATTTTTTGTCTTGTCCTGTGCACATAGACATAAAATTCAGAAACCCTGATAAGAAATTACTTAACATTTAACAAGAAAATAAGTTGTTTAATTCCTACAGAAATTAAGTAGTCACATAATACATAAAAATAGATACAAACGATCACAGTCATCTTCTAAGTCACATAAAAATAGATACAAATTATCACAGTCATCTTCTAAGCAACATAAATGAAGTCTCAATCCTTAGTTGCATGCTTCAAAAAGATCAGTAGTTTTTCCCTCTTGTTCTTCAGAGCCACATACATCTCCCTTGCAGCTGGCTTATCCATAAGAAGTGTTGTGCACCGGCCAAACAGATCAGGATCATCAACAATTTCATCAACTTCATTAAGGTGCTCCATGACTCCCGCAATTGACGTCTCATAAGCACGTGCTTCTTCTTCTAGCTTCCTAGCACGTGCTTCTGAAATCTCTTCATGTTCACGCTGAGAATCATTTTCATTTGTCTGAGCTATCCTACTTAGTGCATCCGCTATTTTCATAGTGGTAGTAGATTTCTTCTTCATGGATTCACTCTTTTTTCTAACTCCTAATGAGCTACTAGGTCGATTGCCACTTGTGCTTCTACCCCCACGAATGGTTTCCTGTCTCATTCCAGTGTTGCCTCCACTTTCTCCACTATTGTCATTGAATGTGACTGAATTAAACTCCCCGCTTATGCCAGTTGGTGCCCCCAAAATTTCATCACTATCTCCAGATCCTTCTTCCATATCATTTTCAAGAACTCCTTCGCTTGGAAGTGTCATGGAAGAAGGTGCCCATGACTGTGGTCCAGTGGCAGCTACAGACCCAAAGAGTTGAGTCAATTCAGCCCGAAATTAAAGCCCTCTTTCTCTAAATTTCTCATAGCCTGGAACTTCCTGCGCATTCAACACCAAAAATATTATACATTATACAAAAAACGTTAACATGGGAGAAAATACAAGCTCAAATAAAATTAAATGATTACCACTATTTTCTTCTCCCACCAATCATCAGGGGCACTAATAGTATTCCTTTCGGCATCCCACCCTAAACCTGTCTCACGGAGCAGCCTATCCCATAACTGCCACTCCTTTCGCAAGGTATCATATTTGTTCTTTAATTGGATTTTCGTATAAACTCTTCCAGTCTTTGCAGCAAAGTTCTCCTCAATACTTGTCCAAGCAGGCTTTGTCAAGCTAGTTCCTCTTCTTCCCCCCTTTTCAACTTCTTCAATACACAGGTCAATAAAGACCTTTGTGGCTCTTATATCCCACGAAGCTTTGCTATTTTTTTATTCATTATGCTATAAACCAATTACAACAGTTCAGTTATCACAAATTTAACCCAAAAAGCATATCATTCAGTCCAGGAGATATGATATAACAGGATAGTATTTATCTATAATCCAACGGTATACATACACATTAATAATTATTTTTTCCTAGCATCATTTCGGTTAACTGACCCAATTTGGCTACAACCAATAAAATCCCATACACATAACACTGCAAAAGCAACCATCAAGCACAAAAGAAAAAAATTCGACCGTCCTGTCTCCGAAATAAAATCGACCAAACGAAAAATTTGATCAACACCCACCAAATGCTCTGTCTCTCATACACACACACGAAGCACAACCAGTCACAACCGAGATCTTTCCCATCGTATACACACACACATGATTACCATCAAACAAAATCAACCTCTACAAGTGAACATAGCATAGGCAACCGGTGAAACCAACATCTGATTCGGAAGAAAAAAACGACGCTGACGAAACCTCTGTTTCGGGGAAAAAATTGACGCTTCACAGAATTTCTAATGCACCAGATCTCCAGCCACAATGACCGACGGAAGAAGATAGGTTACCGGAAGGAGTTGGATCTGACCGACGGAAGAAGACACGGCGACCAGAGCTTCGGAAGGGGCGACGGTGGAAGAATGAACTGACTTCAGATGAACTAACCAGCCACGATACCGGAAATGGAAGGCTTGGATCAGGCAACCCAATACGCGATCTTCTTCTCGGAGGCCGAGAAACACCTCGTCGGCACTGAAATTTCTCAGCAGTTCACGATCTCACCGATGGGATGAAGAGGCGACGGCACAGGCTTCATCGATTTCTTCAGCAGGGGCGACGGCACAGGAGAAGGGAGATCTTCAGAGCAGTGGGAGAAGGGGCGACGGAATGGGAGAGAAGAGGCCGAAGAATGGGTCTTGACCGTGAGCTGAAGGAACCCCGCGTGCTTGTTCCCTTCACCGTGGAGCTAACCGTTGAGCCTTTGTTGGGGAGAGCCAATAATTGAAGCCAATTATTCCCTTATCTGGAAACCACGGGAGCTGAATTGTGAACTCCCGCCTGCTTATCTGGAAACCAAGGTTTTGCCCAAAACCTTGGTTTTAAAAAAAATGGGGGTGTTTGGCAAATTTTTTGCCAAACCATGGTTTGGCAAAAAAGCCAAACACCCCCTTAGAGTGAAAAGACAACAGGAGCCTTACAAAGATAGGAATAAGAGAAGCTAATTTACAAGTGGAATATGAGAATTTACAATCAAGATAAGAAAATTTATAAGAAAAATATGGTCATTTACAACTAAAGTAATTCGTAATAAGTTAAAAAGTTAGAATTTACAGGTGAAATACACAAATTTACAATTAAGATAAGAAAATTCATAAGAAAAATAAGACCATTTATAATTAGAATAAGACCATCTATAGGTAGAACTAGCATTCACAATATGTTAGGAAGTTAAAAATCACAAGTGGAAAACAACAATTTACAACCAAAATAAGAGGATTCATAAGAAAATTAAAGCCGTTTACAACTGGAGTAATTCACAATAAATCAAGAAGTTAGGATTCATAAGTGGAATATAGAAATTAAGAACCAAGATAAAGCAACTCACAAAAGAAATGCAAACATTTACAACTAAAGTAAGAAAAATACGGCCGGTGACGAGTCATTATGGTGGCTTGATTTTTTTTCCCCTCGAATGAGAGCTAAATACCTAAATAACAAAAATTAAAAATTAGTTAAGTTAATTATTTGATATAAATATATACTAGTTTTTTTTAGTATCTCTTTTAATTATTTGTATTGGAAATTACTTTCCCCGTAGAAAAACCCTGTTAACATCTACAATTAACAAGGAGAGTTTGGGACAAATTAAAAATTTTAAAAACAAAATAAATTGAGATATTATATTACCTTATATCCTTAATATAAGAACTAATTTGACATTCAATTTGGTTCTAAATATAAGATCTTAGTTAACTTTGTCTATCATATTTATTTATTTTTCTAAAATAATCATTATAATAATTACACACATGTTAAATATTTCATCAAATGTGGTTCTAACTAATACACATAATTAACAAAGATATTTTATGAAAGATAATATTTATTTATTACAAATAATTAATTTAATTAATTTTTATAATTTACTCAAATTAGTCAACTAGCTCGTATATTAAAAACCAGAGGTAATATTCAGAATCAAAATAAATTCATCTAATAACTAATAATTTAGGTCCCAAAGGGAGAAGTACAAACTATCAACAAACTGCACTATTAACAATATTTCCGACTACAATTATTACTTTTTGAAAAAGTCATTTTACATATATCTATATTTAAAAAAAAAATTAAATTTGATATCTTTGTATTGTTTTCTCTTAATTAATTTTTTTTAACTCTGCTCTCTTAACATCATTAGCTCTTGATCTATAGGAGCTAACGATGCAAACAGAACAAAGTTAAAAAAATTTAATTACGAAAGAAAAATATATTAATACTAAATTAAAAATTAAAGGAAAGCATAAGTGTACATGTAAATTAGTTTTCTTTCTTACTTTTCTTTTGAGAAAGTTTGGAATTCCTCCAAATTTCGGGAAATTTTGAGGTAAAAGTTGTTGTGACATATTGCAACTTCTAATAAAACTCGCTCTTTGAATATACCTTTGAAATCCTCCCAACTCACATAACCAGTATAGAAAATGCATTTAAAAAGAGAATAGTACATGATAGTTGCTGAACGAATTTATATTTTCTTCTATCTTAAATAAAAAGCACTTGGAATTGTCAGTTTTGTGGGCAATGGGAGAGCTCTCTACATGTACTGAGGGACTGCCAAGTAGCTAAGAAGATTTGGAAGGAAGTTGGAGATAATCAAATGCAAAGAAACAGCCAGAACATCAAAGTATGGTTGCTAGAGAATTTAAATAAAAGCGAAGAGATCAAAGGTTTACCTTGGAATATACTCTTTGGAGTAACATGTTGGTCCTTATGGAAGATGAGAAACATGAAGATCTTCAATCCCCAAGGAAGTCGTGATCTTGCTGACAGGCAGGTGTGGTTAATCCTGAATTTTTGTGGGCAAATTGCCTCTGCCAAGGGGTTGGGGACGAACATTGAGGTGGAAGAGGAAGATGATAGTGGTGAGGAGCAAAGATGGGAGGTACCAGATGAAGGCTGGACCAAGCTAAACACTGATGGAGCATGTAGAGGGGAGCAAGGAATTGCTGGTTGTGGAGGAGTGTTGAGAGACTCCGAAGGAAGGTGGATTGCTGGTTTCTCTGCTCGAATTGGAAGTTGTACGGCAGAAGAGGCGGAAAGTTGGGGAATTCGAAGAGGTCTGGAGTTGGCTTGGAATCTCGGGTTGAGAAAGATCCAGATCGAAACAGATGCGTATGAAGTGGTAAGAAAACTGAAAGGAAAGATGAAAGAAGGAATCTTTATAAACCAGTTGTGGGCTCAAATTTATGAGTTGATGAACAGAAGATGGGAAGTTAAAGTTTAGCGATCTGCGAACACTTGTGCAGATGTCTTGGCTAAGTTAAGCTTTGGAATCAATGAGGAAGTGCAGATCTGGAGAGAAGTTCCTCTGCAAGCCTTTGAAACTTGGGAGACGGACAGGTTGCGAGGTGGAAGAGTTCGGCTTGATGAAAGTGTTGCAGAGGGAAGTGCTGATGCTGGATAGTGAGATGTTGTTTTAATGGGTGTGGACCCTCGTTTTCTACCAAAAAATAAAAAAATAAAAAGCACTTGGAAGATGGTTGTGAATGTTTAAATGTACAAGAAACTAAACTAATTCTTTTTCACTCATTATTCTTCTCAGTAACTATGCTAACCAAGTTTTATGATAAAGAAATTAGTGAAGATCATTAAAGGATCACTAAATTTATGGTATAAGAGAGTTTAGGCACTTAATATAATGTCTGTATTCAGTTATTTTTTTCATTAGTCATACTATCATATGCCTATTGCATATCTTTCACCTAGAAACACGGAAAGATAAAAACTTACATAACATAGTTTGTATGGAAGTACCTTTTATACGATCACTGTTACAAAAGGCAATTGAGAAGAGGAACATCTGTTATAACTAAATTAAAGTTTTGTAGCAAATTATAACTAGCTAAATAACAAATTACATAAATTACGTTAGTCAAAGAATATGTATTAATTTTTTTAAAATATCCCACTATAATCATTTACATTAAAATAACTACCCTCATTGATATATGGAAACTCTGTTTGGGTAATCAGTGGAGATAGTTTAAGGAGAAAAATTATAACTTTGAAACAGAAAATAAATTGAGATTTTATATTTACCATAAAAATAAACTTCCTACTAATTTTTATAATTAGAATTAGAAAGTATCATAACCCAAACTTTGGAAAACGACCAATACATGTCTGCAATTAACGATGAACTGGTGTTGAGTCTTGGGTATGACTTAGCTTCTTTTCTAAATACGTCTCCGGTCCTAAATATAATACCCTTATATTAGTAGGTATAAGGGTCTTATATTTAGTATATACATATGTATTCAGTACAATGGCCTCCAAACAGCCTTTCTATATTAATAATATACACCACCTATATATACTATTATCTCTGATCCTTAATATAAAAGTTAGTTGATTAATTTGAGTATATTAAGAAAATTTGTTGAGTTAATTATTTGTAGTAAATAAGTTTTGTCTTTTTTAAAATACCCTTACTAGTTATGTGTATTAGCTAGAATTACCATTTGATGAAATATTTAAGACGTACAACTACTACAAAGGTTGTTTTAAAAAAATAGATAAATATGATAGACAAAGTGAATTAGAATCTTATATTTAGGACTAAATTGAAAGTCAAACTAGCTCTTATATTAAAGACCAAAAATATTACTACCTTCTGTCCTAATTATAAGAGCCAGTTGACTAATTTGAGAAGATTAAGAAAATAAGTTGAGTTAGTTATTTGTCCTAAATAGGTGTTGTCTTTCCTAAAATATCCTTGCTAATCAAGTGTATTGACTAAAACTATAATTATTAGAAGGATTATCTTGGAAAAAATTGAGTAAATATGAGAGACAACGTAGATTGGGGTCTTATATTTAGGACCAAAATAAAAGTCAAACAAGATTTTATATTAAAGACCAGAGGTAGTATAATATTATTCCTCATGTTCCACTTAACAATTTCTTAGATTTCTTAAAGTAGGGCTTTTTTGGGTCGAAGAATGTCCGGAAGATAGACCAACTATATCAGAAGTGATTTTTCATGCATGATCACAAATGAAGACGTCATCCTCATACAAAAGAAACTTGGCATTTACAACTTTAGACGGTGCGTCCATTAAGGCTCTGTCTGGATTCATGTGAAACAACTTAAAGCAGCTTATAAGCCCATAAACACGTTTGGCATGTTGTGCGTGATGTTTGGATCAGCTTTTGGTACTATGAGCAAAAAGCTGACTCGAATTCTACGATTAGAGAAGCTGCTTGATTCCTGTTTATGACTTTTGAAGTCATGTTTAATAGGATTATTGGTAGGACTATTAAGACACAATTGTTGCTGACCAGAAGAGAATGTAATCTCTCTCTCTTCATCACCCTCATTATATTCTGTGCTTCTCATGCCGTCCAAGGCTGAGGTCTGATCTGTGCTCGCCGTCGAACTTCTATTCCTCTTCCCTCGTCCAATCTGTGCTTGCTGCGTGGACGTCGTCCTCGCCGTCTCCAATTAATCTGCAATGTGTCTATATCTACTGTGAATGGAATGACAATTAGACATCTCTTTCATTTCATCCTACATTTTAGTCTAACCTATGAACACTATTACAAATAATTTAAGAATCATATGAACATAACTGTGGCGATCATCACCTTCCTCACATATGTACACTTATCTTTATACTCCTCCGGTCCTAAATATAAGACCCTTATACTAGTAAGTATAAGGGTCTTATATTTAGGACCGGAAAAGTAAATGTTTGTTTGAAAGATTTTTTTTTTGTTTGCAGTTTTGTAATTTTGTTTAAGAAAATTGAAATTTTATAAAATTAATCAATTTATAATATGATAGCAGAGACTTCTCTACATGATTATTTTTTAGATATTAAAATTTATTTATACATATCAAAAGTTGAACAAGTTCTTTGTTTCGCGTAACATTCGGAATAGTGATGAGTTGGCAAGAGATAAGAAGTTGACTTTGGATTTGGTCAATGTGATGAAGGATTTATACCGATTCAAAAATGAGAGGCTATTAATTATTTTGGTCAAATGGGTCCTCTATCACCATCATGCATCCCCACATTTTATATCCACCGATAATTTCATACGTACGGCTAAACATGACATTTTCACGTTATAATATGCCATAAGCTTTTGACAGATTCATTAGTGGGCTGATTAAATATATTTAGATTTGTTTTTCATTTTGACCAAAACCATGATATTTAGAGTGAAGAAAAAGAAATAGCTCATGCAAGTTAATAACTTGTGACCTAATTAAGGGCATTTCTGTCTGTTCATTCATCATTTACTTAGTAGAGCTTTCATAACATTTTCAAAGAAATAAACGATAACCAAAGTTGAGGATCCTGTCCTGTTTGCTGTTGGATCATAGAAACAAAAAATGGCTCTCCTGGAAAACTCATTCATATATCTTCACTTTCTCATCCTCCAAATAATCGTATCTTGCGTGTTACTGTGTGGAAATATCAGTGTGATTGCTGAAACCAACACCCTGAATCAAACAGACACACTCAACTTCACAGCTCGTTTGGTTTCCAACAACAAGAACTTCACCTTAGGATTCATCAAACCTGTCACCTATATCAACAACACTTACTTAGCCATCTGGAATTCCAAGTACAGGTCAGCTTCTTCTCCAGTTTGGATCGCCAATAGAGACACCCCAATCGCTAATGGATCTGATGCAACTCTCTTCATCGACAAAAATGGGAAGTTTGTGATCAATCGAACTCATGGCCACCCAATTCAACTATGCCCTGGTGAAACCACGACCGACAACACCACCAACACAAGAGCTGTTTTGCTGGACAATGGAAATCTCGTACTGACAGAAGTGAATTCCGATGGATCTGTCGGTCGGACCTTGTGGCAAAGCTTTGATTGTCCCACGGACACTCTTTTGCCTGGCATGAAACTAGGCGTCAATCACAGAACAGGAAGGAATTGGACTCTCACATCATGGCTGGCTTCTAACGACCCATCTCCAGGAGCTTTTACCCTCGAATGGGACCCTCATGGCTTAGAGTTGGTTCTTCGACGTAGAGGGGCTGTGTTTTGGACTAGTGGGGCCTTGAAAAATCTCAGTGATCCTGATGGTGGAATGACCTTTGGGAACATAGGACCAACCTACTATTATACACAATCTTATAAGATGATGTACACGAGAACTTCAAATGAAGAGTTCTTCAACTATACGTTGAAAGATGACCGTTTGGATCCTGTGGTTCATGAAAGCATAGATTGGAGCATAGATTACAAAGGTAGCTTTTGGTTTGAGAACACGGGAGTCCCATTACAGGAATACTGTTATGGGTACAAGACAAAGGACAACGAGGGATGTGCAGAATGGGAACAACCACAATGTAGGAGTTACAATACGACGTTTCGGTTGTTGTCTGGGTACTTTGTGAATAAAAGCAATGGAAACTTCATTGATGGTGATCTTCACAGGATCGGTCCAGCTGATTGTAGAGTTAGTTGCTGGGATGATTGCGAATGTCTGGCATATCAGAAGATGGACACGTTGCGTTGTGTTCAATATCATCAAGAAGCAGAGTTTCGACCAGATCCATCGGGGAATTCGGAACAATTTTACGTTATCCAACAACCAGAAAATGGTGAGTTTGCGATCTGATGCAACTTAGATCATCTCTGCTAAAATATGCGATGTAGTAGCCATATGCACATGATCAATCTAACCGTTTTGAAAAATATATATGCTCACAATACAAATTTTATTGAGAGAAAAGTTCCCATCAAAAATTTTATTAGTGAGAAGGGCATGGTAAACTTTTATATTCAGAATGTGTCGGTACTCTGCAAATTTTATACACACAGCAGGATATCGGTATCTGATTTATTAGGTCATTCTTACCAATAAAATTTTTAATGAAAGATTTTTTTCCCCCAATTTTCTCAAATAGTTTTATAGATAAATGCAAATGGTCAAGAGTAATTTTGAGAAGGCACTGGGTTTTGTCAAAGTCAATATAAGATCATATTAGTCCAACTTTTCAGCTGTAATCTTTCCACCTTTTTTATATTTTACTTTCTGTTTTATGAATGGATATAGACTAGAAATAAAAATAGGGATTAAATAGAGAAATGAAATAGGAGAGAATGTCATCATAACTTGCACGCTCAAATGGGGTATGTTACATCACTGTAAACATCATATAATTTTGAGGAAAATCAATTCGCCTGCCAAACATATTATCCAAATTGACCTGCCAAAATTAATTACTTAAGTTACATAATGTTACTTTTAATTTTAAGGAAAATCTGTGTATGTTTTAAAATAAAGCGCAGGTATTTATAATCAAGACAGTATACCACGTAGGTTAATGTTATTCATTTCATATTTAGATGTGGATTTCATTTAACAAATACTCTTTAATATAGTTAAATGCATTAAATTCATTGATTTCATTTTTAACCTTTTCTTAGTTGTTTATGCTTTTAAAAACTTTCTCATTACGAGAAACCACTCCCTTCGACATATGCAGGTTTAACAGAAGAAAGGAACAAGAAAAGGATTGCAATTTCGGTTCCCCTCGCAATATTATTCTTGTTAGCGTCTGTCATTGTTATTATCTTTTACTGGAGATGGAGAACGAAAGGTAACATGCAAAATCTATATCACGCATTACCTCACACGCCATTTTCATATAAACTTTGAATTTGAAATGACCGATAATTTTTCTTCATACATAACAAAAATTATAGGGAGAAAAAGGGACCATCTACGTCAACTGTTGTCAGAAACTAAAAATTTACGCAATTTAGATGAGCTTGGATATGATAATGGTTTTGCTCAACATTTGAAAGTGTTCAGCTTTTTGTCTATCGCTGAAGCTACGGATAACTTCTCAGCTCAAAATAAACTTGGACAAGGCGGTTTTGGCCCAGTTTATAAGGTGAAGGAAGCATATATCTTTTTACTTGTTGGTACTATTCTATTGATTTTGAGTTACTAATTAACTAATAACATAATAATGGTCAGGGAAAACTACCTGAAGGGGAAGAAATTGCAGTAAAGATGTTATCAAGAAGTTCAGGACAAGGATTAGTGGAGTTTAAGAATGAGTTAATACTCATAGCAAAGCTACAGCACATGAATCTAGTTCGTTTGCTTGGATGCTGCATACAAGCTGAGGAGAAGATTTTGGTTTATGAATACATGGCTAACAAAAGTTTGGATTCCTTTCTCTTCGGTTAGTACGTAATTAATCATGCACAACACCCTAAAAGCTACCTGTATCCTGATATGAAAGCTGTCTTTAAATTACCAGTTTAATACCTTGTTGTGATCTCACAAAATGAAACTTTTTTTTATGGTTGTTGTAATTCTAAAGATGCATTGAAGAGGGATGCGTTAAATTGGAGAATACGAGTGATAATAATTGAAGGGATTTCACAAGGACTTCTTTACCTTCATCAGCATTCAAGGTTAAGGATCATTCACAGGGATTTGAAAGCTAGTAACATACTACTGGATGCGGATATGAATCCTAAAATTTCTGATTTTGGAATGGCAAGAATTTTCAAACGGGATGAACTCATTGCCAACACTAACAGGATTGTTGGGACATAGTAAGTTTGAGAAACTATTTAAAAATACATGATGATTTGTTTGTGTTTTAAGCAAAGGCAATGTTTTTCATTCTAACAAGATGTATCTTCTTGTATTCTTATTAGTGGCTACATGTCACCAGAGTATGCAATGGATGGAGTGGTCTCCATAAAATCAGACATATTCAGTTTTGGGGTCATAATTCTTGAAATTTTAAGTGGCAAGAGAAACAACGGCTTTTATAACGTTAACAAACCTCTCAGTTTAGTAAAATATGTGAGTGCTTTAACTTGCAATAATAACTTTCTTAAGCATGCTTGTAACTAAAATGTGCATTGGTATATAAGTTGAAAATTATTGTTGCAGGCTTGGGATTTGTGGCGAAATGGAGTTGGCTTAGAGCTAATGGATCCAACATTAAGTGACTCATGTTCCAATCAGCAATTTCTCAGATTTATTCACATAGGTCTTTTGTGCGTGGAAGAATCTCCAGTAGATAGACCAACTACTTCAGAAGTCGTTTCTATGATCCAAAATGAAAGTACCATCTTGCCTGTGGTGAAGAAACCTGCATTTACAAATTTAGACAATGTCACCGAAGTAGATTCTCATATGGATGACTCAGCATCTCATTCTGTCAACAATGTGTCAATATCTACTATAAATGGAAGATAGAGAGGTAAGTGCTCTTAAATATTTAGATATAACAGGATTGTTATCTATAAGTCTTAATCAGTTGAGAAAATGGGGAAAAAAATACCATACTACTTCTTTTCTTTTCTTTTTTTTTAATTATTGGCATGCAAATAGGCAATGTTTCTCTTTTACAAATAACTTTCCCTTATTGATTTAGCATAGGCTTGTTCTCAGAGTATGCAACAGAAGGCATATTATCTGATACATTAATATAATTTTTGGAACTTTCAGAGGCAAGAAGAACAACAGCTTTCATGAATTTTCATATGAAGTTTTAAGTGGCAAAAGAAACAATAACTTCTACAGTATGCATAAACCATTGAATATAGTAAATATATGCATATTTACAGTACTGATAATCGATCACGTTATACGCCTTGTGTATGTCTCTTTATATATACTTGTTCCAAATATTTTTTTAAAGTTAGCATTTGTGTTTAAGGAAATTAAAATTTGATAAAATTAATCAATTTAATTATAATATGATACTACCTCCGGTCCTCAATATAAAACCTTATTTGACTTTTATTTTGGTCCTAAATATAAGACCCCAATCCACTTTTTCTATCATATTTATGCATTTTTTTCAAGTTAGTCCTTCTAACAATAATAGTTCTAACCAATACACTTGATTAGCAAGGATATTTTAAGAAAGACAACATTTATTTACTACAAATAACTAACTTATTTTCTTAATCTTTTCAAATTACTCAACTAGCTCTTATAATTAGGACAGGAGATAGTACATATATATAAATATCACTGCCTGATTATTTTTTAAATAGAAGTTATTTATACATATTAAAAGGGCACAGCATCCGGATAGCGCACTGGCAAGAGATGTAAAGTTGACTTCGGATTTGGATCATGCTCGAAGAATTTGTACAGATTAAGGTTGAAACGCTATAAATTATTACATCCGGTTTTTAATACAAGAGCTTGTTAACAAATTTCAATAAATTAAAAAAATTTGTTAAATTAGTTATTTGTAATAAATAAGAATTACCTTCCTAGAATACCGTTACTAATAATGTATATTAGTTAGAACTATCATTTAATAGAACATTTAACATATGCAACTATTACGAGAACTAGTTTGAAAAAAAATAATAAATATAAAAAAAACATATTAGAGTATTATATTTAGTATAAAATTAAAAGTCAAATTAGTTTGGGTATTATTTCCCGCGTTATATCCAACCATTACAGAGGACCAAAGACGACATTATTCCCCTTTATCATCAAAAGTCGAGAGATTCTGTGATAAAGCTTTTGATACGTTCATCAGATTTGGTTTTTATTTTGACCAAAACAATATCCTGAATTAAGAAAAAGGAATACTGCACATGCAAGTTAATAACTTGAGAGCTAATTAAGGGCATTAATATATTGCTGTGGGCTCATCATGCTTCGTAGTTTGGTTGGTTGTGTCCTATATGTACATCCACAACACCGGAAAGTTTGTGATCAATCGAAATCAGGGCCACCCAATTCAACTGTGCCCCGGTGAAACACCGACAACAACACCAACAAAAAGGCATTTTTGCTGGACAATGGGAATCTCGTGCTGACAGAAGTGAATTTCGATGGATCTGTCGGTCCGACCTTGTGGCAAAGCTTTGATTATCCCACAGACACCCTTTTGCCTGGCATGAAACTAGGCGTCAATCACAGAACAGGAAGGAATTGGACTCTCACATCATGATGACTAGCTTCTAACGACCCATCTCCAGGAGCTTTTACACTCGAATGGGACCCTCATGGCTTAGAGTTGGTTCTTCGACGTAGAGGGCTGTGTTTTGGACTAGTGGGGCCTTGAAAAATCTCAGTGATCCTGATGGTGGAATGACCTTTGGGAACATAGGACCAACCTACTATCATATACAGTCTTGTAAGATGATGTACATGACAACTTCAGATGAAGAGTTCTTCAGTTGCACGTTGAATGATGACCCTAAGGATCCTGCTGTCCATAAAAGCATAGACTGGAGAATAGAGTACCAAGGAACTCTTTACGTTTGAGGGTTTGGGAATCCTATTAGAGGAATATATATTGTTATGGGTATAAGACAAATGACGGTTTGTATATATGAGGGATGTGCAGAATGGGAACAACCAGGAGCTAGGAGTTACAATACAACGTTTGAGGTTTGTTGTCTGGATACTTTGTGAGTAAAAGTAATGGAAGGTTCACTGAGGGACATCTTCAAAGGTTAGCTCTAGCTGCTGGTTGTAGAATTAACTACTGGAATGATTGTGATTATCAGGCATATCAGAAGATGGGTACGCCACTGTGCGTTGAATTATGATTGTGATTATCAGGCATATCAGAAGATGGGCACGTCACTGTGTGTTGAATTTCACCAAAGAAGCAGAGTTTCGACCAGATCCATCAGGGAATTCGGAAAAATTTTATGTCATCCAAAAACCACTAAATACCAGTAAGTTCGCTGTATCATGGAACTAAATCCTCCCTGCATCAATCCTTTCAACCATGTGATCAATCTAATAAATCTTTATTTCCTGAAATTTAACCTCATTTTGATTTTAGTTTGTGAAATCTGTTTGTTTGAGGGACCAGAAATTCTTACATGGGTCAAAATGAAGTTAAATTTCTGAGACCAAAACCAAAATAAGGTGAAATTCTAGGAACCAAAATTAAAATAAATTTTAGGAATTTAAAATGATATTAATTTTTTAAAAAAATATGCTCACAAGACAATTTTATTAAACATATCAAGAGTAATTTTGAGAAAGGCACACCCTAGAATTCAGATAAAATTGATGAAGCTAGAGCTCTGATCAGGATTATTGAAGAGGGTTTTGTCAAAGTCAATCTAAGATCAGCACTTTTAATATTTATCGACATCTTTTATCTAAACCATTAGATTAATTATAGGGCTACAATGTTGTGCGAGAGAGAAGATTTAGTTCAATTCATATCCAACTTTTTTACATTTTGCTTTCTATTATATATGAATTGATAGCCTGGAAAATAAAAATAGGTGTTAAACATAGAAATGGAAAAGAGGAGGAAAGTAGTTTGAAAAAATTATTTTTCTCTAAGGATCTTGGTCCTCCTTTTACATTTTCAGTTCTTAATGGAATAACAGCGAGGTATTTCTTAAGTCGCTGTTACTTTAAAAACTTCTTTATTATGACAAATGTCCCTTCAACACATGTAGATTTAACTGTTGAAGAAAGGAAAAGCAATAAGAAATGGATTCGCAATGTTGTTAGCGTCTATCATTGTTATTATCTTTTATTGGAGACGGAACATAATAGGTAAGACTTGCAAAATCTCAAGGGAAAATCATTAGGAGTGAGGTTTGGAAGGAATATGATCACAAGAAAATCCGACAAACAAGTAAATAGCATGCAATGACAAATTTCACTATAAGAAATGAAAACAGATCCATGCTATTCACTCAATTTTTAATTATTGTGTTCCTTCATTGAAATCTCTCATAGTGATTTTCCCAAAACTTTATATCCCCACTAATTCACAAGGCATATATGATCACAACGGACAATAAAGGGAGAAAAGAGGACCATCTACATCAAGTGATGATGACAGAAACTAATAGTTTACAAAATTTAGATGAGCTTGGATATGATAATTGTTTTGCTCAACATTTGAAAGTATTCAGCTTTTTGTCTATCGTTAAAGCTATAGACAACTTCTGTACGCAAAATAAACTTGGACAGGTTAGTTTTGATACAGCCTATAAGGTTCAGGAACATATATATTATCACTGATCCTTAATATATAAGATTCAGTTGACTAATTTAAAGAGATTAATGAAATTACTAAATCACTTTATTACATTATATGTTACATGATTTCTCTAAAATACTTACGTGAACCATTAGATGATGTATCAATTTATCAGTGAAGCAAATTATTTAAAGAAAAACGATAAATATAAGTAGTTTACAATAACTTAGTAACTTCTTTAATTTTTTTAAATTAATCAATTAAATCTTATATTAAGGACTGAAGATAGTACTTTTTTGGCTATTATGCACTGTTTCTTTGAGTTACTAAATGATGACAAAATCGTTAGGGTAAACTACCAGAAGGAAAATAAATTGCAGTGAAGAGGCTATCTAGAAGTTTAGGACCAGGATTAGTGGAGCCTAAGACTGAGTAAATACTCATAGCAAAGCTACGGCACATGAATCTGGCTTTTGCTTGGATGCTCCAGACAAGCTGAGCAAACGATGTTGGTTTATGAATATATGCCTAACAAAATTTGGACCCCTTTCTATTTGGTTAGTAATTAATCATGCACACAACAACCTAAAGCTTAGTCCTCAACAACGCAAGTTTTTTCATTTTGATCATGTTGTGACCCTTCAAAATTGGCAATGTGATGAGGTCATCTTCAAATTCTATTAGAAACAACCTATATATGTCCTTTTATATGTGAAAACTGTCTTCAAGTTGCTGGTTGGATACTTTGTAATGATCTCACACGCTGAAACTTTTTTATGGTTGTTGTAATCCTAAAGATGCATCCCAGAGGGGCGTGTCAAATTGGAGAACGAGAGTGATGATTGTTGAAGGAATATCACATGGACTTCTTTACCTTCATCAGCTTTCAAGATTAACAATCATGCACAGGGATTTGAAAGCCAGTAACATATTACTCGATCCAGACATGAATCCTAAAGTTTTTGACTTTAGAATGGCTAGAATTTTCAAGCGGGATGAACTCCTTGCTAATGCTAACAGAATTGTTGGAACATTATAAGTTTGATAAACTATTTAGAAATACATTATTTGCTTGTGCTTTAAGTGAAAAAAAATAAATAAAGAAAATGTTTCCATTCCTAGTAACATGTCTTTTCTTTTTCTTTTTTCTTTTTGGTTTTTTTTTCTTACTAACAGTTACATGCCTCCCGAATACGCAGAGGATGGAATGTTCTCATAAAATCAAATATACTCAATTTTGGCGTCATAACCCTTGAAATTTTAAGCGGGAAGAGAAACAACAACTTTTATGATGTTAATAGGCCTACAGATTTAGTAAAACATGTGAGTGCTATTATTTGCTTCTATTTACAATAATTTTCTTAATTAAGCATGCTTTGTACAACTAAAATGTACATTAGCAATAAACCTGCGTACAAAAGGTCCATATAAGTTGAAAATTGCTGTTTCAGGCTTGGGATTTGTGGCAAAATGGAGTTGGCTCAGAGCTAATATATCGAACATTAAGCGATTCATGTGTCAACCAAGAGTTTGTTAGATTTATTCATATAGGTTTTTTGTGCGTGGAAGGATCTCCAGCAGATAGACCAACTACTTCAGAAGTCATTGCTATGATTACAAACGAAAGCACCATTTTGCTATAGTGAAGAAACCTGTATCTACAAATTTAGACAATGTCACTGATGCAGCGTGTGTTTGGGATGCTGTTTGGGGGCCCAAACGTGCATCGCAAATGAAAAAATTCAAGTTATGAAATTTAGTAGCGTTTGGGCTCATGTTTTGATAACATGACTTCTTGACTTGAAATGGACTTCTAAAATAAGTTGTTTCAGTTGTTTTTTCGTTTGCCAATGCAGTGAATAATATCATTAGGATCATTAATTGTATTTTAAATTTTTTTAGCTACCCTGACCTCTCTTGCATGTATATTTTCTCTCATTTGTGGGTGAAAAATTCGGAAGAAAAGAACAGAGGCCTGCGGCCTTTACACCTCCCCAGTATATATTTATCCATCAAATATATTTAATTAAGTATTTTACTATGTTTTTAAATTTCTTCCTAATAATAAACTAATTTTCTTCATTTTTAATAATTTTATTTTCAATACTTCTTCTAAAATGGTCACATTACATACATATAATATTAGATACATATTACTTAATAAAATTTATGTCCTTTTAAGTCATTTTGTATCTAAATTTACTTTTCCATTAATCATCAAATAAGTTTCAGCTTCTTAAACTAACTTTTTTATAAAAGTCAATATAAACATAAATCACATTCTACTATATGACTTTTATCCAATCTAACTTCCGTAAAAGTCAAATTTTAAAAAACTTACTTCTGCCACTACTAACCTAAATACACCCGCAGATTTCATTCTGCCTACAATGTGTCAATATCTACTATGAATGGAAGATAGAGAGGTATGCGCTCTTAAATTATCCTATAATATATTAAATTTTTGAAAATTCAGGCGCAAGGAGAACAACAGCTTTCAAGGTTTATTTTTTTTAACATGTATTTAATATTTTATTAAACATATTGTAAGTAAAGACTTGTTTTTTTCCTGAGTTACTTTAATATAATAGAATTGTTTCTGCTGTGTTTATTTTGGACACTGATAAACACTTGAAATTACTCTGGTCTCAATGTATTTGCTTCGCTGAATCTTACACAAGTCATTTGCATAACCAATTTACTACCGATGGGGAAAACCAATTTACTACCGATGGGGAAAACTAGCATTCGTGGATCGGGATGGTGTGAAAATGTTGACGGAAAAACTTGGAATTTCAAACAATACTAAATACTCCAAAACTAATTCAGCTTTCATATTCTCATAGACACTTCTCTGGTCTCAGGACGAAACAAATAAATCTTATTAGCTACAAATAATTAGAAGCATTCCATAACGACAAAGATGAATCAGCCGCTATTTCAACATTGTTTACTAAAGACTGCCACTATGGTGAATCAGCATATATTATCAAATGAATTCATCGCAAACCAAGTGTCTGGGGAACACATCGCTCTGAACTCTTCAAATTGCTCGTTCTAGGGTGTATGAAATGGGAAAATGAGCGGCCAAGACCACAAAGGAAATGATAATTCGTAACCATTTTCTCTTCCATGTAGTAAGTAGCAAAAACCTGTAACGTTCTAAGCAAAAAAATTGAGCTTCTTCATCACTTTGGCATATGCTGGAGGGACAATAGCTGGTTTTCTGAGTCTCCGTTTTGATTTCTTTGACTGCAGTTGACACCAGAAAATTATCAGTTTCAAGTATAGTATGTGGACCGTCATGAGGTATCAGGTATACTCACATGAGGTATACTCACATGAACAAAATGACTATCATTTGCCAAGTCCAACAATGAGGGAAATGGAAAGAGTTGGTCTTATTGTTGAAAAATTTTATTACTTTATGTGATAATGCATTAATCAATCATCAAATTTGTCTACCGAACCACATTTATCAATATTAAGTAATAAGTAATTGGGTTCAGCACTTTATTAAAATGGATGGGCTCTAATAGAGTAAATCATAATAGGTTGGGATATTTGATTCTGTATTATGGAACAGACTCCAACTCAGACCAATTTCAGAGTCATTGATCCTACTTTAAGGCATTTTTGTGATTGACCGCTCTTATTAACCCTTTATATGTGGTCCTTAAACATTTTGCCCTAACAACAATATACATTCTTGCTCTTTTGTTCATAAGGGCTGTAGCATTCTCTCATCTTCTCCATCAGTACTCTTGAGCAATTATGAATTCCTCACTCAACTTTCAGGTATGCTCTTGCAATTTATTCTCACTTGTTTTAGCACTTATAACATACCGATCAAACGATATCATCATTCTAACTTACGAGTCTTTCTTCCCCTTCAAATTTCAGTCAGTCGAGAATAGACGAGACTCCCTGGAGCAAATAAAAAACAGGGGAAGTTCCCTCAAATTATCTAAGCAACTGGCCTTTTTTTTTGGATACATGGCCAGAATTAATTAGAGTAGACATTCAATTACCATTTCAAATTCTTACTTTGTACTGCTTTTGCAACAGATGTTAACACAGGGCCTAAGCATACACCAAACCATCTTTTCATAATCCAAAACCATGCGCACACATGTAAGGCCACCTATCCGAAGAAAGGCCTCACAATGTAGCTACAACCCATGCAAGCTACTTTGCTAGCATGAAATAGTCAAAAGAATATGTTATAACCATGTGCTATGCATAATTCGGCCCATAGCATCCATGTCAAAGCAGTCATGCCACAAACACAACGAATACAACTAATTGGCATTTTAGATTATCCATCTTCTTAGTAATAAATTAAAATAAAACCACGTCATAGTAACGGCAAACACCAAAACAAGTCCTCAATGAAGCCAATAGCACTTCAGTTTTTCTCAACGGCCTGTACATATTAATGCGCCCGCAAAGTTTATAAAGGAGCATCCTAAGGAGATTCAAATTCAGCTATAACCTATCAATGATGAAAGCCAGATTACACGCGACCATAAGTTGTAGTAAATTGCAAAAACAGTATTTAGTCATTATCTTTGAATACATGGCTTCATTTGTTTATTACAAGTAGTTGGGGAGAGTCATGCACCACAATCGCTAAGCCTATATTTAGGAAACATTATCAATATCCATCCCTCCCTTACTCTTCCTCTCCTATCTTTTCATCACAAAGAAGTGCAAAACATGATCCTTAGGAAGGTTAATGTGTGCATGCAATTGGCCTGGCAGAATTAAAATACTGGCATCAAGTTAGTCTTTCAATATTTAAAACTAAAAGAGGAGCCAGTAGTGTCACAGGTCATCAGCTATCCTCTCAATTTTTTTACCATACAGTGTAAGTGAATCAAGGAAGCACCAAGTAAGCAAGGACAATAACTTTGATTTTAAGTCTTACAAACTCATGTACCAGGGAGAAAGTTTCAACTTTTGTCCATTCAAAGGATTTTATGGTGAGATTTGAAAGAAAAATGTAATATATTCTACATTCATGCATAGAAATTCTTGGGACACCACATTTTCCTGGGGCCAAAGATTTGTTAAGAAGTTTAAGATGTGGTCAAGATAGGTTTTGAGAATTTCTTTGCACCTCATAGCAAGATGTTGAGGGAATTCCGAAAATAGGTGTAAACTGATTTATTCAGTGCACCAAGAAATCAACACGATAATAAGGATTCTAAAGAGCATCCCCAGGAACTCACTTTTTAATACCAAATAACTATCAGATATTTTAAGAGCTTATCTATCTAAAGGATAAGAAAAGGGCAGACCTTCAAATGAGCATTGTGTCGCTTGCCCTCCTTCCAGCGCCTGATTGTCCCATCATTCAATGTTCTGAACCTGGATTTGTAAGACCTGTTCCGTAGTGGAAAAGCTCTTAAAACGAGATGCTATAAGAAAAGAAATAACAAGAAGATGTAAGTTCCAAGGAGAAACGCACGAGTAAAATTTCATCTTGAATTTCTTAATCTTGGAAGTGACCGGAGTCATTGGTTTTCTTCTCTTCTTCCGCTCTCTTGAAGAAACGTGTCGAACTTGAACCAACTACAGTTTCATATAAGGAACTAAAATGCCGTCACAATAACGATCAGCGCGACACCACGAGACTGGCTCGATATATAACATCAACTGTAAGAAACTAAACTCTAAATTTACCATATTCAGTCGATTGGGAGGGGGGGGATTGAACATTTCACTCTTAAATGACTTCGGAACTGAGAAATCAACTACTCATAAGTACAATATATATCAATTTAAAATTCCCAGATCGAAGTCAGTGTCTTCTGACGCATTTTCTCAGAACCCAAACAAAGCTCAGAAAAGACGGGGATAAAGAATAGAAGCCTGAAATCAATAACTTACAGAGAGAGGTAAAGGAGAAGAGCGAAAGGCGTGAGAAGCCAATGTGGGAGGGCATGACGAAGAGGCATTGAAGAGGGGAGAAGGAAGCCGATTACAGGAAGAAAACAGGAGAGGATGCGGGGCGTAGTGAAGCAGACGACGGGAAGATGTTGAAGCAAGAGCTTGGCGAGAATGAAGAGCTAGACACCGAAGCCTGGAGCAGCATCTCAGCATCATCGTCGCCGTCAACGGCAGAAGCTTTCGGCCACGGCGGTCGCCGAATTAAAACCTGCATAGAAGGGATTTAGGCTTCGACTTTGAGGATCCAGTTCGGCTTCCGCCCCTGCGGAGTGTCTGGGCCTTCATAGGCCCAGTCATAAAATGATCCTTATTTCTAAAAAGCCCAAACCCTCCTTTGCAGTTTGCACAGAAAAAGAAATGCGAACTGCGAATGGCAGTTGGAACACCCCAGCAATTTTCTTTTTCTTTTTCTTTCTTTTTCCCGGACGAACAGCCCAGCAATTTTTTTAAAGAACTAAAAAAAATAATTATTAAAAAGTCCTAATAATAACCTAAACAAATGACAAGTTTCAAAATAAAAAATAAGAACTTTAAGACTTATTTTGCAATTATTTTTTCTCTTTGAGACCTCATTGTAATTCTTCCTCTTTTTAAGTAAAATGTAATAATGATAATGATAATAATAATTAAAAATAATCATGAATTCATAATGATGATGTGATAATAGTACTTTGGCCCCAAACAAAAATGATAGTAGCAGTAGTAATGTCTAGAGAAAAAAAAAATAATAATAATACAATAAAACATTAATTGCTGGCAAAATGGTTTTTATTATTTCCAAGTAGAACTTATACCAGCCCTTTATTACTTTGAATAAAATTATTGTTAATGAAAATTAAGATATTAAAAATCAATATATATTGAAATAATTAATATGGTGATAAATTATGTTCGAAAAGTTTAAGATCCTTCTCTTATCTTATTAATCTTTTTTATTTTATATATAAGAATTCAATTATTATATTTAAAATACAAATTAATTTGCAAAATATCTGATATCCAAAACCCTATTAAACCCTAGATTTTAAACTATCCAAACCACACAAATCCAAGCTGGAAAATGAAAAAGAGGTTAGGACATCAACACTAGATCAATTTTTTCATAACCTCTTCCATCATACATGCCTTTTACTAATTTGTACTTGTCATTTCTCTAAATATAAATCAGCTCTAACTATGAAATATACTTCATCCAACTTTAAATATATGAGTATCTTAATATCTGTAAATTAATTTAGCTAATATGTTAAAAACAAAATAAAATATTACTCCTTTAATCCTAAATATAAAACTCATTTTATAATACTCCTCCGGTCCTTAATATAGGATCTAATTGTTAAATTGGTTTTGATCCTAAATATATGACCTATTTCTCATATTTATCAATTTTTTCTAAATCACCCCTATGAATACTCCTTCAACCATAATCAGGTACAAAGGGGTATTAAGAAAGATGATTATAGTTTTTTAAGAAAAACGTGTCACATTTATTATAATTATCTAACTTACCTAACTTCCTTAATATAATCAAGTTAGTTAAACGGGTCTTATATTAAATACCGGAGGAGTATAATTTATACTACAAAATAAGTCTTAAAGAAGCATTAAAAAAAAGGGAAAAAGACAGAAAAATGCACCTTTAACTTCAAAAGCCCAAAAACGTCCGCTGAATTCAAGAAATCCCATTTTGGTACCATGAGACCAAATTGGGATTATTATGTGAAAGGAAAAGACCAAATTGCCCTTCATTTTAAATATTATTTTTAAAATATCACAGCCTCTCTACTGCCCGGCCGGTCACCGGACCTCCGGCGGCGGTGGTCACCGGACCTCCGGCGGCGGTGGTCACCGGAGCTCCGACGACCAGCTGACAATTGGTCACCGAAGCTCCGTCGGTCGGATTATTTTTTTTTGAAAATTTTTACAACTTCAATATAATGGTTAACAACTTTTGTAATGCTATTAACAACTTCAATATAGCAATTAACAACAGCTTTTCTGGGAAATTCAACAAACTCCGGCGACCAGAAACAATTTTTTTGAAGATTTTTACAACATCAATATAATCGTTAACAACTTTTGTAACGCCATTAACAACTTCAATATAGCAATTAACAACAGGTTTTCTGGGAAATTCAACAAACTCAGGTAACCGGAAACAATTTTTTTGAAATTTTTTACAACTTCAATATAACGGTTAACAACTTTTGTATTGCTATTAACAACTTCAATATAGCAATTAACAACAGCTTTTCTGGGAAATTCAACAAACTTCGGCGACCGGAAACAATTTTTTTGAAAATTTTTACAACTTCAGTATAACGGTTAACAACTTTTGTAACCCTATTAACAACTTCAGTATAGCGGTTAACAACAGGTTTTTGAGTTATATAATTTTTCAAAATAATCTGTTGTTAACCACTATACTGAAGTTGTTAATAGGGTTACAAAAGTTGTTAACCGCTATATTAAAGTTGTAAAAATTTTCAAAAAAATTATTTCCGATCGCGCGAAGTTTGTTGAATTTCCCAGAAAACTTGTTAATTGCTATATTGAAGTTGTTAATAGCATTATAAAAGTTGTTAACCGTTATATTGAAGTTGTAAAAATTTTCAACTTCAGTATAACGTTAACAATTACGTTTTTTTTTTAAATTTTTACAATTCCAATATAACGGTTAACAACTTTGATATAACAGTTAACAACAAGTTTTTCGAAAAATTCAAAAAGTGGCATTTTTATAACTTCAGTAATGCCTTTAACAAACTCAAAAACCTGTTGTTAACCGCTATACTGAAGTTGTTAATAGGGTTACAAAAGTTGTTAACCGCTATATTGAAGTTGTAAAAATTTTCAAAAAAAAATTATTTCCGGTCGCCGGAATTTGTTGAATTTCCTAGACAACTTGTTGTTAATTGCTATATTGAAGTTGTTAATAGCAGTACAAAAGTTAACCGTTATATTGAAGTTGTAAAAATTTTCAAAAAAATTGTTTCCGGTCGCCGGAGTTTGTTGAATTTCCCAGAAAACCTGTTATTAATTGTTATATTGAAGTTGTTAATGGTGTTACAAAAGTTGTTAACGGTTATATTGATGTTGTAAAAATTTTCAAAAAAATTGTTTCCGGTCACCGGAGTTTGTTAAATTTCCCAGAAAAGCTGTTGTTAATTGTTATACTGAAGCTGTTAATAGCATTACAAAAGTTGTTAACCGTTATATTGAAGTTGTAAAAATTTTCAAAAAAAAAAATTCCGACCGACAGAGCTCCGGTGACCAATTGTCGGCTGGTCGCCGGAGCTCCGGTGACTGCTGCTGCCGGAGGTCCGGTGACCTGCTGGCCAGTAGGGGCTGTGATATTTTAAAAATAATATTTAAAATGAAGGGCAATTTGGTCTTTTCTTTTCACATAATAATCCCAATTTGGTCTCATGGTACCAAAATGGGATTTCTTAAATTCAGCATACGTTTTTGGACTTCTGAAGTTAAAGGTGCATTTTTTTGTCTTTTTCCCTTAAAAAAAAAGAATCAAATAGAGTGTTACATTAGTTTTGAATGTGGGATCAGAGTTAGCACATACGCTCACGTTAATAGCTTTTTCTTTCTTGACTCTAATCTCTTTTAATATAATATTAAAAATATGATGTGCCAAAAATTTGATTCCACAGTCAGCCACTAGATTTGAGAAATCTATCATATTGAAGCATTATCATCCGCAAGATTAAGCATTTTAAAAAAAGAAGACATTTTTATCAATGTGTTATTTATTGTCTTGACGGAATTTTTATGGAGGAACACTACCTGTGTCCACCATTTTTATCTTGCTGCCTCGTAGCTTTTTTGCTTTGAAATTGTAGCTCCGATATAAGCAAGCCGAAAGAACACTCTAATTAAAATATTATTTAGGTTAATAAGATTTCTTTCAACAGCCTATCATTGTTAGATTTCAACAATCACTAGATAGGAGATATTAGCTGTTTTTTTTTTTTTTTTAACTTTCATGTGCTACCTTTTAAGTTAATTCCTTTTAATATGTTTTTCTAATTTCCTAGGAGGTAGTCTTTTTATCTACTAATTGTTTTAGAATTTTGTAAACTTTGTTTTTTTTTTTAATATATCATTTTGCGTTTTCTTCTTAAGAAAAGCTCACAAAAAAATCTCATTTTTAACTTTTTAATTAAAATTTATGAAACTTTTATCCAACAATCACTGCCCAATCACTAAAGCCATGCACCTCACTAAGACGGAGAGATCCAAAATGCATACACAAAATATTCTGCCAAATTTGCAGAAATCAGAAAATTATCAGCCACGTATATGTTTCAAACAACCAACAAAAAATTACCCATGCATTAACTCAGACATCAAATATTATTTATATAAATATATAAACAGACAATAATTAGTAAATTTGTGCAATCACGGAACAAGATACAATTATACTACTCCCAGGACAAATGAAATTAAAACATATTTTGACCCAAAAGAATCACCATAGGAAAATGCAAGACGATGCATATGGATTCCATTAATCTCTTGCACGAAGCTTCAAACTCGCGAAGATTCCCTCTCCTTCTTCGAATCCAATCCAGACGCCGCATGCGAACCTCTCTCACTTTCTTCTGCAACCACATTCCCGGCCGCCACCGCTCCTCCGATGTCACTCACGTTGCCGAAAAGCAGACCCAATGTTCCCAAAAGAGCACCACAAAAAGCTAACCCGAATGAAGTTCGGAGCCGACCGGGAACCACCGTACCGACCGTGAAGCCGGCACACAAGCCGGCGGCTCTCATCCACGACAACCATATGGCGAACGCACCTTCTTTCCCGGCCGGCGCACAATCCATCACTAATATCCTCCCGGACGCGTGCAGTACGCCGGCCGATGTTCCCTGAATCGCCCCGAATATCAGCAAGTAGCCCCATTTCCAGGGATTATGATTATAGAAGAAGCCAAACCCAGAAGAGAAGATGGATAGCAGAAACCCCAGGATTTGCATTCTCACGGCGTCTATTTTTATCAGATGTTGAAAAGGTTGGAGCAATGGCAGAGAAAGCAGAGGGAAGAGAAAGTAAGTTAGCCAGAGGAACAGCAAGTGAAGGGGCTTGAAGCAGCGCTCACCCACTATGAAGACCACTCCTGCTATAAAAATGCACATAGTGGTGAAGGAAGAGAGGAAGATGCCGGCGAGACCTCCGATTGCGTGGGGGTATCGGAAAATCGAAAAAGGATGGAACTTTGACGGTGGAGAAACAGAGGAGGATGCTCTGTTTGACGATGTGTAGACGTGTAAAACACCAACAAGCCATAAGAGGCCACTGAAGATGGAGACAACCCATAAGCTAATGAACTCGTGCTCATTGGGCTCCCGAAGCATATGGTAGGTGAAGGCGGAGATAATGGCCGCGCCGACGGATCCGACTGCGGCGGAGTAAAGGGAAAGACGGTGGGAGATGGCTTGCCGAATGGAGTATCGGGATTTGGTAAGAGGGCCCGTGAAGGCATGAACCATGAGGCCAAGATGATGAGTATGAGCAGCGCCAGCGATGGTGCTGGCAGCAACAATGCCGGCGATGTAGGGGATGAATATCTTAGTGACTTTGAAGAATCCGGCTGGGAGGCAGAAAACAGCTCCGACGCCAGTGGCGGCGGCAGCGATGATGGGATGGAGGTTGCCGTCAAGATGATAGGAAAGGTAGCCTAGGATCGGAGCAGCGACGGCCAAACCAGTGGCCCATGCTATCGAAGTCCATTCCAAAGAAGAGAAATGAGAACCACTAACCCTAATGGTTCGCTGCGTAAGTTGACCGTACCTGCAATTATTTCACCAATTTTGCATGTCAGTGTAATAAGTTGATTCATTACCTAAGTCAAGAAACACTGCACATTTTAATCAGAAACCCAAAAAAAAAAAGTACTACAAATTCGGATACTTGCGTTAAACTGCAAATTTGTCCAGAAATTTACTCTATACATATACTATTCACAGATAAACCAGTCAAAACAATAAATAGGGAGAGGCAGGGGATAATGTCGGTCAACATTCAAAATGGGGTCTGCAGATTTTCTACATATAGTAATAGTGACTGTTGAATAATTGATCGCCATGTGTAGGAAGCTTTTTTTTTTCCCCCCAACCGATGACGATAATGTATATGTTAATCAGAAAGGCGATGACTTTTAGGTTGGAATCCGACAAAGAATTTTACAATTCCCAGGTAAAGCATACTACTCCTCCGATCCTTAATATAAGATCCATTTAACTAATTTGATTAGATTAAGGAAGTTAGGTAAGTTAGTTAATTATAAGAAAAGTGATATATTTTTCCCAAAACATCATAATCATCTTTCTTAATATCTCCGCTTCCTCTTCTATTTGATTATGGTTAAAAAAGTATCCATGGGGTAATTTAGAGAAAATTAATAAATATGAGAAATGGGTCTTATATTTAGAACTAAAATCAACTCAAAAATTAGGTCCTATATTAAAGACCGGAAGAGTACTACTATAGTTACTGTTTGGTTTTAAACATCAAGCGCAAGACATGGGAATGGCCTTGTCCTTGGTAATTAAAGATCATTATGATGAGTTGATAGAACGCAGGCAGTACATAGGTACTTTTTCACCCCCACATCATCTTGTCTGGTAACTAAGTTTTTAATCCAGCCCCAGAAATTGCAGGACCAGATCATCTGTTAATAAATGAAGTTTTAATCCAATAATGAAAAGAAATTAAATAAAGCAAGAAAGTGCATGAGAGTTTGAAAAGGAATCTTTCCTCAAACTGTTGAGTAAGAAAAAAGGTTTGGAAAAGCAGACACATAGTCCCAAAAAACACACAACTTTTCATGGTTCAAAACAACATGCGCAGTTCATCATAACCAGAAAATCTATCCTTAACAATGAACTGGTACCTAAAATTTTGAAGCCAAAAAGAGGAAAGTGAAAGACTTACAGGTGAATTTCTTTGTCTGAGCAGGTTAATGTAGGGTGGTGAAAGAGCCAGTCTTGAACAGGGTTTGGGTGGGAAGGAAGGTGTTGTAACTGACTGATAATGAGAGGGAAAACGACAGGAATAAGGACCGTTTGGATGAAGTAGGAGCAGAATTCGTAGAGATACCATCCCAAAACTTCAAACTTTGAAGGCTTGTCCTGCATCACTTGGTATCCGCCATAATCGTCTCGGGTTCTTGGAACGCCGCTGCGTGAGCTTGCAGCAGACACCACGTGCCTCCCATGCTCTGGAGCAGCACCGCCGTGGCTATTTCCAGCTTCTACCGTCACTTCCTTCATGGCGGAGGCGCGTGTCTTTGAGTTGCGACGGAAAATATGGAAATGAGGGTGTGGCCGGAGGAGGAGCAGGAGGAGGAAGAAGAAGGGCGTGAGAGAGTGGTTGGGTTGGGTTGGGTTAGCACAGCATTGTCCAGAGAGAAACTGAATTTTAACGAAAGTTTCGAGGCTGTAAGGAAACGCCTTTGCTTGGTGAAAGTAATATATTATTAGTTTATTCAAGCTGGCTTGCTTTGTTTTATTACCTCTGCCGTTTTTGTTTGGGAGAATAACAGTAAAGCCTTTTTTTTTTTTGACCAGAAAGAATAACAGTAAGCCTGGAGTATCATACCAAATCCAATGATATTTTCTACCATAAAACTTTTGATTGCAAGTATGAATTGAAACTTCAGAATTTAAAATTATTTTTAAAAAATTATTAAAAACGTAAGTGCGATTAATTCATTCTTTTAAGACTTAACTGTTATTTTTCTTTTTCCCCCCCTTTCATTTGGCAATATCAGGAATTAACTTACTCTTTTAGGTATTTTTCTATTCACAAATCATATCATTTAAACTTTTTCATTTTTTAAATGAATGTCTACTTTTAATTTTTATTTATTATTCTGCAAACCGTCATTTTCTAAAAAGTGTATATATCAAATTTAATTAAAATTAAAAATTTATTAACATTTAAGATAAAATAAATGAAATTTAAGATATTTTTTTTCTCATGACAATAAAACATGCGGAAAATAGTTTATAAGTAGCACTAGAATAACAGTGTTATGTATAAGGAAAAATTGTAAAAAAAAGAGAGTGAAAATTACAAAATTTCATGTATAGAATTCCTACAAAAATTTGTTGTTATTTGCAAATTCATTCTATTCAAAACCAACTAAATTTTTATCACGATTTCTGGTTTGGAATTTTACAATTTTTATAATCTTTATTTAGAATTTTTCCTACGCATTATACTATTCTATGTATTTCTATCATCACGGCATTCCCTACATTATTTTTATTTAAATTAACGACTTTGCGAGTGATATTTTTGAATATTCAAATTAGGGTGGCAATGGACAGAGCTAGGTAAGATAGGACCCTTGCTTGATATCCAACCTGAAAAATAAAAAGGTTTAGTAAATTGGGGCTAGGCAAATGTGAGTTAGGCAAGGCAGGCTTCCATGCCCAACAAATTAATATACTATATTAATTAATTATTTATTTATATCCCTCTAAGTGATTTAATATAACTTTATATTAAAATGACACCTAGGCCTTCATTTAGTTATTAGTAATTAATATACTATTAAACTACATTTTGTAGTAACTAAGAGGAGTGGACTGTGAAAAAAAATATTGTTAGTATATGTTATTAAACTTAATTATTTTTCTGGTTTTTAAAATTGCTTAACCCAATATGAATATCTTTTGTTTCCGTAACTCTCAAATACTCATAAGAAGATGGAATTAGTTATATTTTAAAAAAAATCTTTGTTTTGGTTTAATAGATTTTTAAAGTATCTTGATCAACATTTAATTTTAATCAAACAAACGGACAGCATTTTTGGACATGAACATGCCCAATATTTTTTTCTGGCCATTTATTTTAAGGCCGGTTGCGCTTTTTTTGGGGACCTGGGCCCACAGCGGGTAATTGGGCTATATAAATACCGGTAATTCAAATAACCACAATAATATATAGTGATATTTATTGTTAGAATGCGAGGCCTCCAGCATCCCCCTCTCCATTCTCAGGTGAGAACTGAGAAGTGACCACCCAGTACCGTGCTTGGGACTTCTCGCCTTGACAGTTAATGCCCTGATATTCCATCCTGTCCTAATCCAACTTAGAAATCAGCTGAGAAATTAAAATTTTATATTAGTCTCAAATGTAACCTTCTTTATGAGTATTTTTTAATTTATTTGTACTGACTATAGTAGTACATGTTAAATGTGTACCATTAACATAAGTTTTTTCGAATATAAATAATTAAAACAGTATATTCTTAGTAAAAGTAATAAATATTTTAATAAATAAATGCCTTATTTATTTATTTTCCTGAATTGGTCACTAGCTTCTACATAGTTAGTATTTTTGTCATTCCAGATATCTACATTACGCACTTGTAGTATTTTTTTTTTAAAAAAAAATTAACGTAAGAAAACATGAAAATGCCAATAGCTATAAAAGCTGGACATAGGAACTGATGTCTGTGAAGGGATCTTATTGCCTTTGACAGTTTAATTTCTGACAATAATGACGCATGGACGAGGCACTATATATTTGTGTTAGTGAACAACACAATGAAGTGAATATGAATTAAATTAATAATATAATGGTGTCTTCCCCGAAGGCATTAACTGGCTTCTATTACTATATATGTGTCTTAACTGGCTTCTATTACTATATTTGTCTATGTCAATTCACAAAGATCATCACTACTACTTTAGGACTTCTCGCCTTGCCAGTTCACGTCCTGTGAGGAATTTGCATGGTACATGGTACTAGGTGGTATTAATAATCTTTCCGATTAACATATTACATGCATGTTTAGCTTGACATTGAAAACCATTAGTTACATTTTGGCAATCTCTAATAGCTAATTAATTAAACACACCTATCTTTATTATGTAGTACTACTCCCGGTTCTTAATATAAGAACTAGTTGGAGATTGCATTTGATCTTAAATATAATATCACAATCCACTTTGTTCATCTAATTCTGTAATTCATTATCTAAAGTATCGTTGTTAATTACATGTATTAAGGGGTTTTTATCCAAGAGTAGTTATAATTAAGAAAAGTATTTTAAGAAAATAAACTCATATTTGTTACAAATAACTAGATAAACTAATTATTTTAATCTAATTAAGTTAGTTAAGTAGTTCTAATATTAAGAATCGGAGAAGGTAATGTTTTTAAATTATTAAATAAATATGGAATGTAGAAAACATGTAAAAATGCATAAACTTATGGAGTATTCACGAATATGCGCTAAGCATTATAATTTTTTATTGAAGGCAAAAAAGCCCATGAATTAAAAAGGACGCAAAAATACCACAATCATTTATTCAAGCAAATTTGTTGACTTTTTAGAACATAAATAGATAGATGTGAGGCTCATTTTTGCACTTGAGTAAATATTATAGCACTATATGTATAATCATGAATATTTCGTGGGCAGACTAATACTTAGGCCTGTAATGTTATGTTTGGATAGTTGGATTGGTGGAGATTTGGATTTGGACGAAATCAATTATTTAAGTACATAAAATTTTATGGGTTTGGATTTAATTCAAATCTAAACAAATTTGATTTGTTCTTTAGAATTTCAAACCCTAAAGCCTAATTATTTGACAAGTGATTAAAAGAATAGATTTTAAAATCATTGATTTATCCAAAAGTTGGATTGGTGGGCTTCATTAAAACCATGGTTTGGGCTTTAGGATAGATTTTGGTGAGAATTTGTTTTACGACCACAATAAGGGATTTCTTTTCACACACCGAAAAAAAAAAAAGGAAACGAGGTGTATATTTTGGGCTTTAAAACACATAAAGGATTTGTATCCACCATATCATCCATATATGACCAGTACTATCACTTTTAGGCTTGAAGAAATATATCACTTAATTATTCATATGAGTGTTTATTCATTTCGGTGGAGCCCAGAGTATCCGCGCACTGTATAAACTTTTCAAAAAGATAGTACTGGTCATGTCTCCATGCACACTCTTAGGGATCAAAACTCTAATTAAATATTTAAGGAACAAGCTGAGTGTCATCTATGTTAGGTCTCGTGGTTTGAGTGTTTATTCATTTATATTATCATTCACTTACTTTTTGTTTGATTTATATTTTATATTATTAAAACTACATGACTTTTTTTATTTTTTATAAAAAATATACAAATTTTCTTTGAAAAATTTAAAATTGCATAATTCTAGACTCATGTAATATTTCTTCAACCTATACAGTAAATTATAAAATAATGCTAAATTTTGAAAAATTATATGACTTTTATTTTAAGTTAAAGTCAGTGATGATTTTAAAATTAAAATTTTAATTTTTTATGAACAAAATAAAAATTTAATTTTATGTGACAGTTTGCGTATTTTTTTTCTAATTGTTTTTAATGTAAATCTTAAACTGTGAGAGAAATCAGGTTTAATTTAGTGAGATTTATTAATTTGTATTATTTTTAAAATAAAATGGATGAGGATATATGGGAGAAAATGTAAAAGGTTTGGAAGGGACAATATTATACTTTTAAATTTATATTTGAACATTTGGTCTTTTAAAATAATTATATTTTTCACGATCCTCTCCAATAACCGTCTCCCCCCTTGATCTGGCGTGGATATACACATAACGGAAGGAATAATACCAAGTGGGGCGTAATCCTCTCCAAGAATACTTGATACTATCTCCGGTCCTTAAATAAGAAATATTTGATTTTTAATTTGATCATAAATATAATATCTCAATCTATTTTTTTTCATATTTATTTTTTTAAAGTAATCCTTACAGTATTTACATATGTTAAATGTTTTATCACATGATATTAGATTAACAAGGATATTTAGGAAAGATAATACATGTTCACTACAAATAACTAACTTAATTAATTTTCTTAATCTACTCAAATTAGTTAATTAGTTATTATATTAAGAACCGAAAATAGTATCTTTAAAGTCAAAAACATATACCACCTCCGGTCTTTATTATAAGTTTTTTTATCTGATGTAATCGTTTTTTTTATTTTGATATAAAATAAACACAATTCTTAAATTAATACATGCCAAAAAAATAAAAAATAGTGACACCAAAATCTTTCAAATTAATTTTCGACTGTCCGAATGAAATGCATATTTTATAAATATCCTTAAACATGCAAACAATCTGGAATTACGATAACTGTCAACCGTTTTAATCTTTTCATTAAAGAAAGAGCGTTCATTATCTTTTTTTTTTTTTGGTTATGAAATTCAATTTTTTGACCTTCAATATTAAATTCAATTTCCATCGTTTGAAATATTTTGACTTTTGGAGTGTACGTTTCTTCTCTTATATTATCTCTTCTAAATACAAGAGCTGGTTGGATTTTGTTATACACAGAAACACACAGAATAGTTCTTAGAACACACATTTGTTAAAGAGAAAAATATAACTTAGCTAATTTTCTAAGTCTCTTGAAATTGTATATATTTATGCAGCCTCCTCGTGCAACCCAAGAAATTAATTCTTGGGCGGAAAATGAGACAAGTGGCCTGGTTAAAGACTTTATCCATGAGGGGTTGCTAAGCAACTCAGTCAAGTTCGTCATTACAAATGCAATACACTTCAAAGGAGCATGGAAAGGGAAATCATATATACCCCGTATAAGCAGACGTCCTCAAGAAAGGAACGAGAACTTAGAGATGGATCCCTCCATGAGTGCCAAGGGGAATGCATTTAAGGATTTGAAAATGGTTTATCAACCACTTAAAATGCAAAGTAAATATGATTACGAACGATTCAGCATGTTATTCTGTTTCCCATTGAAAGATACTGATCGAGCACGTATAGAACATGTTACAGAAACCTTAAAGAATCTGTGTGGCCACCAGGAGATCCCAAAATTTAATATTTCTTCCGAGGTGGAAGTTTCTGAGACGCTGAGGGGAGTAGGGGTGACATTGCCGTCTTCTGGAGGAAAGTGGAAAGGGATGTTTAGTTCTTTTGGAGTTGGTCGGAAGTTGTATGTTTCCAGCATATTTCAGAAGTCATTCATGGAAATAATCGAACAGGGGACGGAAGTTGTGTCCGTCACTGCGGCAGTAGTGATGTCTGGGTGTCCACCATGTCTACCTCCTGTGCCTACATTAGAACACAAACATATCCACCCACTCCACATCTATGATGGTACTACGGCCAAAACAGACTCCGTGATTATTAATCTCATCGATGTTATCAAATAGGGTTCCTATGCTTCGTCCTCATTATAATTTAAATAATGTTTGACTCTTCTTGGTATTTTTACACTACAAGAGATTGTAGAAGTAGCAGCGGAACCTTTCTAGCGGTTAAACAAAACCGCTAGAAATTTCAGATATTTCTAGCGGTTCCTACAAAAACCGCTGCAAAATACAGACGGTTTGACCATTAAATGCACATTTCTAGCGGTTACCCCCTAACCGCTAGAAAATTAGAGCTAGAAAACTCCCCGGGCTTTGGCGGGAACTTGGCGCCAAATTTGTAGCGTTTACTTTCTAGCAGTTCAGGCTAATAAACCGCTAGACACCGAAAAATTCTAGCGGTTGATGCATGAAGCGCTAGAAATTTTTTTCATTCCCCGAGGAGTTTAGAAATTTCTAGCGGTTCGGTCCTTAACCGCTAGAGATTTCTAGCGGTTCGGCCGTGAACCGCTAGAGATTCTAGCGGTTCGGCCGTGAACCGCTAGAAAGTCTCGCGGTTCAGGCCAGAACCGCTAGACTTTCTAGCGGTTCACGGCCGAACCGCTAGAAATCTCTAGCGGTTCAGGCCTAGAACCGCTAGAAATTCCCAACGGTCATATGACCGTTGGGAATTTCTAGCGGTTAGGCACAAAACCGCTAGAAATTTCTAGCGGTTTTGTGCCTAACCGCTAGAAAGTCTCGGTCTATATATACCCCCCCACACTCTCACTTCTTTAATCGTTCTGGAAGCGAAGCTCTGCTGAATTTTCTTCACAAACATATTTGAGTTCTGATTCAGTTGCAGATCCTTATTTTCAGGTAAAAATAGTAATTTATTGATAAATAATTTTTATTTTATGTTTTATTTTATTAATTTTATTATGTTATAGCTTATAAATTAATTTTTTTTATTTCATTTATAAATAATTACTATTTGTTGTTATTAGGATGCCTCGTCGACATGGGAAAGACCCAGTTGATCCTGAGAGAGCTGGACCCAGTGAGGTTCATCATGATGCTGATGAGCCATTTCCCAGCATTCATGACTACGATCTGAGCGAGGAGGATATCCTCAGTTTTATGGAGCAGGATGGTATTGAGCGGACTGAGGAGGCTCATTTTACTGGGGATGAGCAACCCCATGCTGATGCTGCTGACTAGGAGGAGGAGGAGGAGGAGGAGCAGGATCAGGGGAATGAGTATCCCCAGGCTGCACAGCGTCCTGCTCCGAGACGTCAGGCTGGTTATGAGGTGGAATTTGTCGGTAAGTATTTATTTTAACTTTTTAAAGTTTTGATCAGTATTTAATTTATATAGAAATTATATTAATTTATTGATATATAATTTATTTCTTAATTAAATTTTGTAGACACTGAGGGGAACAGGTCCTATCGGAGGCTGACAGCCAGAGAGCTGTCTATGATGACGGGCGGACGAGTGGTTGTGCCGCTCAATGAGTTGGGCCAACCGACGAAGAAAGGTGGCCAGTTGTACAACAAGTACGTGCGCCTCCTTGGTCAGCAGTGGACGCTGTTCCCCATCTACGTGCAGGACTGGAAGAAGATCACCTCAGACAAGAAGCAGCAAGGCTGGGAAATAATGAAGGTAATATAAAATTGTTATTTATAATTTTTTTAATTTAAATAAATGATTATATATTTTGTTTTCAAATAATTTAATTGTTTGATTATAATTTTTTATTTATTTAATTTGTTTGTTATTTATAATATTTTTAAAAGTAGTTAAATGAATATATATTTTTAATTTAAATTATTTAAAAGTAGTTAAATGAAAATAATTTGTTATTGATTTCATTAATTTATTACTTATAATAATTTTAAATTTAGTTGAGTAAAAATATTTTTTCATTTAAATTACTTAATTGTTTAATTATTATTAAACTTTGATTAATTTATATTTTATTTATAATATTGTTAAATTAGTTAAAAACTAATTATTTGTTTTTAATTATTGAAATTGCTTAATTATTTGTTTATAATTTGTTATTTAGTTAATTTATTATTTTAATCATAGAGTAAATTTATTCTGGGGGAGGAGTTGAGGGCTGACACGATCAAGAGGCTGGGGATGGCATGGAAGAACAGGAGGGCCGACCTGTGGAGGGAGAAGAAAGGTGACGGGACGAGGCCCCTCCAGGAGATACTGGCAGATGTACCTGGTGGAGTCCCGGACCAAGACTGGTCCACTTACGTCTATTTTAGGATGACGGCTGACCAGATGGTATGATAATATTGTATTAATTATAATTTCTTTATTTTTTATCCGACTTGACTCATTTAATTTAATTTTTTTACATTTTGCTTCAGGCTCTTTCTAGGAGAAATGCTAGGAGCGTCAGGCATCAGACGATACGTCATAGGGCTGGATCCAGGAGCTTTGCGATCACTTATGACGAGATTGTGAGTACTTGAAATAAATTTATTAAATATGTAGATGTATTTAATTTGTAACTAATTATTTCTTTGATTTCATTTACAGATAGAAAAGACGCAGCAGGAGCGGGGATACACGCCCACTTATGGCGAGATGTGGCCGATGGTGTATAGACCCCGAGACGGGCGTGCGTCGGATGAGGTTGAGGAGATAGCGGTAAGTAATAAATTAAATATTAATATAATATCACAGTGTAGATATCATTATATTATAATTAACTTCTTTATATTAATTTTGGTAGGCACGGATGACTCAGGTCGATTCCGAGTTGCGTGAGTCTCAGGGGTCTGCCTTGGATCCCACCGCCTCACTTTTAGCGGGTCTTGGCCGGCCGCAGCACCCTGGTCGAGTTAGCGGGCTTGGACTTGGACCTACACCGACTAGGCTGCCCCGCTCAAGTGGCGCTGGCCCTTCATATACTGCTGGGAGCTCTCATGCGAGTGCGAAGCGGCCGGGTTCCTCATCTTCAGAGGAATTGCGAGAGGAGCTCCAGACGCAGCTTGACCAGCTCTTGGCAGCTGCTACGGCTCTGCGTCATGTGGTGGTCAGTATAGCTCCAAACATCTCGGTTCCTGACATCCCCGACCTACACATGCCACCAGTCCCGCCCCTACCCCGCCATCCGCCAGTCCAGTCCCAGCAGGTTGAGCGGCCTGCCCACCGTCAGCCGGAGGATTCAGCAGAGGATGATCCCGATGATGCTGCTTCTGCCCCCCACCCATGATTTGCTTTCATTGTATCGGATTTTATTAGAATCTTAATTTTACGGTTTTATATATTATTTAGATATTTATCTAAATTTTATATTTATTTGTTTCCTTTATTGATTTATTTCTATAATTTTATTTATGTCAAGTACTAATTAATATTGAAATATTTATTTATTTATTACAACATCAACATTACAATTTATTAAACACGTTAAACATATTAATTACTCGAAATAATTCTATAATCATTTATTAATTTAATAAATATTTTTAAAACTGTAGAATTTTCTAGCGGTTCTCAAGAACCGCTAGAAAATGTAGAATTTTCTAGCGGTTCACGTGAACCGCTAGAAAATTCTACATTTTCTAGCGGTTCAGAACCGCTAGAAAATTGTCAAATTTGACCGAATTTTCTAGCGGTTATAAAACCGCTAGAAAATTCAAAACAGATGGAGAGAAAATTCCCGTTAAACCGCTAGAAATTTCTATCGGTTTGTAACCGATATTTAGAATTTCTAGCGGTTAATAACCGCTGGAAATTGAAATTTTCCGTTAAAACCGCTACAAATTTGTAGCGGTTTTGTAACCGCTACAAAAAAATGACCGTTCCTCCACCCTCCTTTATAAGCTGAAGCACTTCAACTGAATTTCATTTTAACTTCTCTTTGAGCTCTGTGGCATATTTTCACGAAATTTGAGCATTATTAGTCATGGATAGGTCGTGGATCAACTTGCACCGGTCGACTCCGCAATACTTGGCTGGTCTAAACTATTTCTTGGATTTTGCTTTCGCCAATGCTGCCGTAAATGGTAAGATTCAGTGTCCCTGTCCTAAATGTAATTTCAAAAAGTGGCATCCCAAAGATATTGTTAGGGAACATTTAATCTTTAAGCCTTTTCCGCGAGAGTACGTATTTTGGCAACTACATGGGGAACGGCTAGATATGGGTGCTGAGTCAGTGCCAGTAGTTTCACGGATGGGAGTTCGAGTGGATGAGGCCGATGCCGTGAATGATGCTGTGCGTGATGCTTTTGGTGTTCACGAAAGCTCGAATCCCAACGAAGATGAAGTAGAGGGACCTCAACCGGAGTTTCTAAGAAACGAAACTGCTCGGGAATTTTTTGACCTCATGACCGAAGCTGACAAGCCTCTTTATTCTGGGTGTACAAAGTATTCGAAGTTGTCATTCTTGGTGAGGCTGTATCACATCAAATGCTTGTGCGGTATGACTGACAAGGCGATGTCTATGTTGCTGGAATTACTGGGAGATGCTTTCCCCCAAGCTGAATTCCCTCCGTCTTTTTACGAAGCAAAAAAGATTATTAACAAGCTTGGCTTGAACTATAAGAAGATAGATGCATGCCCAAACGACTGTATGCTATACTGGGGAGATGATGCCAACAAAGAGATTTGTACGAGATGCAAGACGTCACGCTATAAGTCGGTACGAAAGGGCAAGAAGCAAAAGAAGAAACCGGCCAAAATTCTCAGGTACAAATTATTACAGCGTGTTACTTGTTCCGTCTCTAAAAATATTCGGTATTTTAAATTTTTAATATATTATTTTCTTAGATACTTTCCTTTGAAACCACGGTTGCAAAGAATGTATATGTCATCAAAAATGGCTCAGCACATGAGGTGGCACGCGACTGAGGAAAACCTAGATGGTAGGTTAAGGCACCCACGAGACTCGGAGGCGTGGAAAGCGTTTGATGCGAAATTTCCAGACTTTGCCAATGATCCTAGAAATGTACGTCTTGCATTGGCAACCGATGGTTTTAATCCCTTCGGAAACATGAGCACAAGTTACAGTATCTGGCCGGTGGTGTTAATTCCATACAATCTACCACCTTGGATGTGCATGAAGCAGAGCTCCTTTTTGCTTTCCATGATCATTCCTGGCAAGAAAGCACCAGGAAATGATATTGACGTATACCTGCAACCGTTGATACACGAATTGCTCGACCTATGGACGAATGGTGTTGAGGCATATGACTCACATGACAAGCAACTATTCAATCTCCGTGCAGCCTTGATGTGGACAATAAGTGATTTTCCCGGTTTGGGAACTTTGTCTGGCTGGAATGTGCATACTGGGTTGGCCTGTCCTGAGTGCAATTTTGATTCTGTGCCATGTCGCCTTCCACACAGTCGCAAGTGGTGCTTCATAGGACATCGACGGTTCCTTGATTCCAAGCACAGACTTAGATTGCAACGGATTCGCTTCGATGGGAAACAGGAGAAGAGAGATCCTCCTGTTACTTTGTCTGGTATGGATATTTTGCGGCAGTTAGAAGATGTTCATATCGAGTTTGGTAAGAGTGTGGATCCCGAACGATTGGGACGACGATCTCGTGGGACATCTGATACGCAACCTATGCAATGGCGGAAGAGAAGCATATTTTTCACTCTTCCTTATTGGGAATCTAATTTGCTACGACACAGTTTGGATGTTATGCACATTGAAAAAAATGTGTGCGATAATGTGCTATATACGTTGCTCAATGAAGCTGGAAAGTCCAAAGACCATCTCGCAGCTAGAAAAGATTTACGGGCCTGGGGAATTCGTGAAGAGGCTTGGCCTGATGAAAACGACAAGTTTCAGCCAGCTAAATTCACCTTGACAAAGCAGAACAAGGATATCTTCCTCTCGACGTTGAAGAACATAAAAGTACCAGATGGATATTCTAGCAACATCTCAAGGTGTATCGATCTGCAGGCTCGAAAGGTTACTGGGTTGAAAAGTCATGACTCTCATGTTCTTATGCAACAGTTACTTCCATTGGCCTTGAAAAACACACTTCCTTCTGATGTATCGGTGGTTTTGGTAGAATTATGTTCATTTTTCAAGAAGTTGTGTGCGAAGGTCTTGGTAGCGGAAGAGCTTGATCAGCTGCAAAATAAAATTATTCTTACACTTTGTCACTTGGAGATGATATTTCCTCCATCATTCTTTACTGTTATGGTTCACTTGACTGTCCACCTTGTTCGAGAAGCAAAGGTTGCTGGCCCAGTTCACTATCGATGGATGTACCCTATAGAGAGGTACTAGATTATCTTTTATTCCCGCCTCTTTAAATTTCACATTGTTCTTTCATTTACTCGTAATTATTAATGCAATTTTAACTTACAGGTACTTGGGAAAATTAAAATCATATGTTAGGAATAAGGCATGGCCTGAGGGGTCAATAGCAGAAGGTTATTCCGGAGATGAGGTCCTAACTTTCTGTTCGAGGTACTTTGATGACATGGAGACATCTTTTAACCGCCCGCGTCGCGTAGATGATTCTCCTCCCGGTCCTTCCACGTCAACTTTATTTCCTCCTGTTGGGAAACCAGTTGGAGGATATGAATTCTTCAGACTCACTCCTACAGAGAAACTCCAGGCACACAGACACGTTTTGATAAATTGCAGCCAAGTTGAACCCTTCATGCAGTAAGTATATATCATATAAGCTCACTAGCTTTTACACTTTATATTTGTTTCTTATTGACTCTTCTAACAAATTACACTTTACTATAGTGAGTTTAGGAGTTATCTCAGGCGTCAGCTACGGGGCCGTGCGCGTTCTGCTGACATTGATAAAAGAGTCCACAAAGAGTTTCCCAGTTGGTTTACACGTCGAATACGTAATGACAACAGCCCATACACAGATGAATTCAGAGCTCTTTCTCTCGGTCCGTTAGACCATGCACGGAGGTTTACCGCGTACAATGTCAACGGCTTCAAGTTCTGTACGGTTGCACGTGATCAGGGATTGCTCACACAAAACTCTGGAGTTTGCGGGACATTCGGAACGAGATGTTATGCTAGCAGTAGTGATGGCGATATGCGCTTTGGAGGCGTCACTTACTATGGAAAGCTAATTGACATTATTGAGTTGACTTACCAGCTTTTCACCGTGACACTGTTCAAATGCTCCTGGGCAAATACGACAACTTCACGGGGACTCGCTACTGACCATTTGGGCATCACCTCAGTCAATTTCTCAAGACTTATTCATACGGGGGCATCTGAAGATGATGAGCCATATATCCTTGCTTCTGAGGCACACCAAATTTACTATGTCGAGGACGAGAAACATAAAGACTGGAATATGGTCGTTCACCTCAAGCCACGGGATCTTTACGATATGGGTGATGGTGACATTATTTACGACAGTGAACCCTTCCAACCCTCGAATTTTGAAGACTTCTTTCCTCAAGGAGATGATAATTTGCCACTTATCAGGTACACGTCTTTTCTTAAATTATTTAAATAATTAACTACTAATTACTAATTTTTTCCAAATACAACATAAATTTAACAAATTTTTTTAAAATATGTCCTTTCAGGCCGGATGATGATGGAGAGTAGCAGCATCCAAAATAAATTATTTAACAAATTTTTCGTCCATAAATACATATGTATAAATTAAAATTCGTAAAATTTTTTTAAAAATAAAAAAATTTTCATTTGTAGCGGTTCATAACCGCTACAAATTTTTTCACGAAATTGTAATTTTGTAGCGGTTATAACCGCTACAAATTACAATTTCGTGAAAAAATTTGTAGCGGTTATGAACCGCTACAAATACATACCTGTAAATTAAAATTCGTTCAGATTTTAAAAATAAAAAATACTAAATTTCTAGCGGTTAATAACCGCTACATATGTAACCGCTACTAATTACTAGCGCTTTTATATACGCTAGAAAATGAATAACAGCTACAAAAAGTTATAAAACGCTACAAAAACACCGCTACAAATGTGTCGCTGATCTCTATAAATACCATATCTTCTCTACATTCATTTACTCCATCTCTTTTCCTTCCTCTCCTATTCTTCTTCATAATTCTCTCTTTTTTTCTTACTATCTCATATTGTGGTTTTTTTCTCTTTACTCTATGGTAAGTGAATTTTATTTTATAATTCATTGTATCTTTTATTTGTTTTTATTTAAAATTTACTAACATATTTATTTCTCCTTTCCTTTCAGATTTTTCTTCTCCACATTTGTCATGCCCTCCTCAACTGATTCAAATACTCATCAACTTAATACTATAGGTTCAATATTCCAAAATATATCATCTTCAATTCAACTATCTTATTAAATATTCAATTAAATTATCTTATTAGATTAAATTCACTTCTTTTAACACATTCATAATTAATTACATATTTTTTATTACAAAATTTGAATATATAAAATGTAACATATAACTAATTATACAAATTAACAAAAATTCTTCAAAATAATTTATTTAATGGTTTTTAAAATTATAATATGAAAAACCATAAATTTTTTTTTTCTGGCACGGTAAACATTTCTAGCGGTTCAGAACCGCTAGAAATATTTCGTCAAATTTAAATTTCGCGCCAAACTTTCTAGCGGTTAAGAACCGCTAGAAAAGTTTCCCGCCATTCTAAAAATTCAATTGGTGTGAAAATTTAATTTCCCAAACATTTCTAGCGGTTCTATAACCGCTAGTAATTTTCGCGCGCTACTGAAATTATTTAATTCCCGTTTAGCAGGTTTCTAGCGGTTACAAAACCGCTAGAAATTTTTTCCGGGGAACTTTTCTAGCGGTTATAAAACCGCTAGAAACGTTTCCCCGGAAAAATTTCTAGCGGTTTTGTAACCGCTAGGAATGTGTCTCCTTCAGATAATTTCTAGCGGTTCGTAACCGCTAGAAATGTTCTATCGTTTTGACCATGATGTGTAGCGGTTGAGATAACCGCTAGAAATTTTTTCTAACACCTGTTTTTCTAGCGGTTTCGTTAACCGCTACAAATGTTATTTGTTGCGGTTAAAACCGCTAGAAATGTAACACATAACCGCTAGAATTAACATATTTTTTTTGTAGTGTTACTATTATTTTTTATCGCCAACCCTGTTTCGTGTTGTAATTTAAATGTCTGACTCTGCTCTAGTATTTACAGTAGAGATAAATCACATGACTTCACTGTTTAATATGCTTTATTAGTAGTTTTTACATGTGAATAGTTTCAAGAATACTTGATATTACTAAGATAGATGATGACATTTTTTTAGAGAACATTTTGTTAAAACTTCATACATTAAAGATCAATGAGGAGGACTTTATAAATAATATGGGATGCATCAGAAATTAGGATTAAAAAAAGCTTCTGTTGAAGGGGTTGAAGTCCCGAGTCCCATTTCTGCAAGCCAAAATGGTCTTTGATTATTATTATTATTAAAGTTACTAATAGAAAATAGTATTTGCTCAAAAAGAAATAATAGAAGTTTTTGCTATAAAAAAAAAGAAAAAGAAAATAGTAATGATACATAAAGCATTAGAGATCACTGATATACTAAGATATGAGAAAGCTTCCCCCCCCCCCCAAAACCCTCATCAAAGTAAGCTTATTTTAACTGATAATCATGGTTCATGGTTTCATTGCACGGAACTCCTATGAGATCAATTTTATTTACACATAGCTCCTCAAGTACTCATCCTACGTGTGTAATTGACCTCAGGATAAAGCTTTGAGGCTTCTTCTCCCTCTTCGCCTATTTCAAAATCTGTTAAACATCCCTTGTAGAAATATGATAGAAGTGTCATTCCGACTTATAGCTTATAATCCATGCCTGCAAATAAGAAAAACACCTTCCAATGAGAGAGAGAAAGAGAGGGGAAAAAAGAGCTGCTTAACAAATGTGAACACAAAAGCAGTTTTTTTTTCTTACCTCTCGAGCTTGTGAGGAAGTCTTCTGCAGATATGTACGTCTTGTTTAGTTCCTTCCTAATGAGTTTCTCCCAGATTCCAATAAGGTCTCCTTGGGAAAGAATGTTCTCTGGTGGCCTTAAATACAAGATGTTGCTGTCGTTGAACTAAGTTGGATTTTGCAGGAAGCAGTCAGAGGAGATGAGGGGATAACCTTAAATGTAATACTAGAAAGTTTGATGGTGAATGAAAGCAATTGAAGTTTGTGTGTTACCTTTGAGGTTACCAAATAGATGGACCTTGTCTCTTGGATGGACAAAGAAGCCCATCTGAGAGAGGCTGCCGGCGAAGTACCCCGGGAACAAGTTTGCAGAGATGTAAGTGTAAGGGATGTTGGCTTCTTCTATTGCTTTTCTCACTGTCATTTTGTCATCAAATGTCACTCTTCCGGGTTCCAGAGCATGTCCCATACAAGCGGGGTCCAGTCCAAATTCCGAAGGCAAGAAACGCTACAAGAAAAAAATATATATAAAGACAACAATATTGTTTAGCATTCTGATAAAAAAAAAATTGCCTGATTTTGTTCTCTAAATATGTTTTGCAGAACAAAAGAATGCTACATGGGAAATACTTGAAAACTTGGAAAAAAAAGTGGTTGATTTACTTAATCTTTTCATCTCAATGCATACACTGGTCCTTATGGTAAAAGACCAGGGGTCCACACGAGGACTCAATGAAAGAAGCAATCGAAGGAACAGAAGACGGATCACAGACACATGATAGAAACAATAATACCGTAACATTTCAGGCTTCTTTGATGGCATCAACAAGCTTGAACTGCAAGGAACAAAAATAGAAAGACAACAACATTGTTTAGGATTCTCATCAAAAAATTGCCTGATTTTGCTCTCTAAGTGCGTTCTGCAGAACACAAGAAGACTATATGGGAAAAGATTCAGTTTTTGCACCATTGTTGATTTACTTAAATCTTTACGTCTCAAAGCATAGACGGGTTGTCAAGGTAAAAGATTAAAGGTCAACGCGACAGGGTTAATGAAAGACGGAATGGAAGGAACAGAAGATGGATCACAGACTCATAATAGAAACAATAATACCTTAACATTTCCGGCTTCTTTGATGGCGTCAACAAGCTTGAGGTGCAATAGAATGCTATGACTCCGGAAATGAACGCCGGAAACGGCGCTGATGACAACGTCAACCTGCTTGACGGCGTCAACGAGGCTCCGGTGATCGGAGAAGGAGGCCTGAACGAGATGAGCACCTTGCTTCTTGAAGGAGAGCAACATCTGAAGCTTCTCAGTTTGAAGGCCTAAACTCAGGTCTCTGAACAATACAAGTTTCATGGCCCTGAGCCAGGCAAGCCTTCACAATCCTCCTCCCTGTATGCCCAGTTCCCCCCACGATCAAAACCTTGCTCTTCGCCATTTTTATGACCTCTCTGCTGTGTGATCTTGGGGGTTACAATCAAAAAAATGTCCTCGATTTTTAGTTTGTTTATATTTTTATGTTTTCATAAAACAAAAAATATTTATCTAGATACATATATTTAATATATGATAGAAATATTTTTAAAGAAAATGTGCTATTTATCTACATATAACCTAACCAGAAAAAATATTTTTGTTTTTGTTTCTATTTTTAAACTAATTATATATATAAATAAATATTTATTATATATATCATTGCTTATTGAGAATGAATGTGCACTTTTTTAATGAATTTCAGAGTCATGGTACCATCTCAAAGCTCCTTTCAATTAAAAGTGATTTTGAGATTTTATGAATTACTATTCTATTTTTTCACTTTGATTTTCTAATACACGGTAAATATTTTAATCATCTTTTGATATTAAGTAAAAAATAAAATTATTTTTATGGCACTTGGTTTAAAAATTTTCAACAGCGTGGTTTTAAGTTTGTTTTATATTTTTATTTGAGAGTTTAATTTTTTAAAATAAATTTATATTATGCATTAAATATATGCGAATATTTATTTGTTTTATAAAAAAGCAAAAACAAAACAAACTAAAAATAGAGGAAAATGTTTAATCAAATCTAGTTGAAATAATTAAAAATGAAATCAGGCCTATATTAACCTTTAATTTTTAGTTATAGAGGAATATTTTAGTCTTTTAACAACATCCAGAAATTCCTAATTACGCTTTTTGACCTTATTAGAATATTAGGGATTTGCTAAAAAAGGTAGGTTTGAATTAGAATTTTGGTATTTCAATGAAATTTAATTGGGATTCTCCCTATAAAAAATAATAAAATAATGCTAAAATTTGATAAAATTACATAACTTTTATTTTCAGTTAAAGTCAGTGATGATTTTAAAATTAAAATTTTAATTTTTTTATAAAGAAAATAAAACTTTAATTTTTAGTTTAGTGAGATTTATTAATTCGCATTAATTTTAAAAATAAAACGGAGGAAGAAATATAGGGGAAAATATGGGAGGTTTGGAAGGAACAATATTAAACTTAAAATTTGTATTTGAAAATTTGGTGTTTTGGAATAATTATATTTTGAGAAAACCATATTGGAGGTATTTATACTTTTTTTCAATTTTCAATTTGGTACCTATATGTTTTTGTTCTTAACTAAATCTTTAATTTTGCTCTATTAACATCATTAATCCTTATGTAAAGACTAAAAACATCAATAGAACAAAGTTATAAGAGCTAATGTTGCTAAAAAGATAAAATTAAATGTTTAATTTTAGAGGAAAAAACATATAGGTACCAAATTAAAAATTGAGAGAAAGTATAGGTACCTTCAATATGGTTTTCCCTTATTATTATTATAAAGTTAATAATAGAAAATGGTAGTAATACATAAAGTATTAGAGATAACTGATACACTAAGATATGAGAAAGCCTTTTTTCCCCGAAACCCTCCTCAAAGGGGGTGTTTGGTAAAACCAAAATCACGGTTTCAGAATCACTTTTCCGCAAAAAAAGGTAACCTCCTCCACATATTTACTTCGTAATCCGTAAAAGCACTTCTGAAACCATGGTTTGGTTTCTATCCAAACACCCCAAAGTATCAATACACGTCTGGCATAATTAAATTTACTAATTTTAGAAATATCAGTTCCGCATGTGCTTATATTTGGCGAACCCCATAATCATTTTTAAAAAAAATATATGCTTTACCGTACAATTTTTCTTATACAAAATTACTCAAATAATTTACTCGAGAGATAAAAATGTACACATGCAGGGATTTGTATTCCCATCTCTTCCAACTTACGTCAAATACTCCATCGAATAATCTGCCTTCATATATTCTATGCAATCTGACTAAATTACTTCTCTTGTTCTTATTAAAAAAAAAATGGTAAGTATGATTAAAAATATATATTTTAGGAGATTACGGGAACATAATTATTTATAATTGATCATGTTATAAAAAGTCATAGTATGCGTAGGTTATTAAGCCTGAAAGGGGCAAGTGTATCCAGCTTTTACATGCAATCTTTCTTATGATAATGCAAATATATTGAGTGAAATTCGAAAGTTAACCCGAAGATTAAATACCCAATCATCAATGAGTTTAATTCCACATTAATCATATCCTTTTCTATCAATAATTTTTAAACCATTTTCTGATGGTGCATTTTTATGCGGCAGCGACCTTGCTCGGGAAAATTAAATTTTATTTTATCAATCTCATTTTTCTTACAATTATCTACATAAGATTTTTTGATTCAAGAAATTAAAGAGCATCGTTGATTATTTCTTTTCTTTTTTCTTTTTGGTTACGAAACTCCTTCAATATTAAATTCAATTTCCATCGGTTGAAATAGTGTTAGTGTTTTGGTATTTGGAAACAAAACAACGCAACAAAACTCGAAGAAAACTAAAACAATACCTAGGAGCAAGAGTTCAAGTTTGAACTGCCCTCCATCATGCGGCTCTCCATCACTCCATGGCTAGGAAGGAGTGTCCTTTCCTTCTCCTTCTGCTCGGTTTTGACAAACCAGACGGTTTCTTACTTCTGCGGAACACGACGAGGTCCCGAAACTCAGAGAGGTCTCAGGTTGGCCCCAGTGATCTTCGGACGCCATCTTTTGCCCGGAGAAACAGGTGAAAACAGGGTGGTTTCATACCCGCCCTTCCATGTTGTGCTCGGCCTCCTTGCCGCTGGCTCCAGCGTTTCCGCCCGCCGTCAGCTTCTCGCCTTTGTCGACTCCCATCTCGTCGACCGCCTTAATTCTGTAGCCGCTCGACCCGACGTCATCTTGCCCTATGACAATCTCGCCGAGGTCCCTCGTATCCGTTGCGTCAATGCCTTATGGCTTGATCAATCCCTCACTTTGAATCCCTCTTTTAAACAGATTCTCGACTCTGATTATAGAGCCGCTCTGAACCCAGCGGACTTTCAGAACCAGGTAATGTTTCGTCATTTTTTTTCCAGTCAAAATCTAAATATCTTTAATTAAATCAAATTTAAATTTTATATTACTCATAGCATTGTTAGGCTCTAGTCCATCTCCTTCCTCTTCTTGTCTCCTAAAAGAAATCATCTCATCAATTCTCACATTGATTGATGCATGATACATGGAGGAGCATATGTTTCTCTTCTCATATTATCTCTTCTGAGTACAAGAACTGGTTGGATTTGGTTATAAACACAGACACACAGAGTAGTTCTTAGAACACAAATTTGTTAAAGAGATTTTCTTAGTATCCTGAAATTGCATCTATTTATGCAGCCTCCTCATGCGACCCAAGAAATTAATTCTTGGGCGGAGAACGAGACAAGTGGCCTGGTTAAAGACTTTATGCGTGAAGAGTTTCTCAGCAACTCAGTCAAGTTTATCATTACAAATGCAATACACTTCAAAGGAGCATGGAAATATATGCCCCTTACGATAGAAGAGAACAAGAACTTAGAGATGGATCCCTCCATAAGTGCCAAGGGGAATGCATTGAAGGATTTGAAAATGGTTGATCAACCTTTTAAAAAGCAAAGTAAATATGACTACGACCGTTCCAGCACAGTAAGCTGTTACCCATTTAAAGATACTGATCGAGAGCGTATAGAACGTGTTACAGAAAACTTCAAGAATCTATGGGACCACCAGAAGACCCCAAAATTTAATATTTCTTCCGAGGAGTGGCTGAGGGGAGTAGGGGTGACATTCCCCTTTTTTGGAAAGTGGAGAGGGATGTTTAGTTGTTTTAGAGGTGGTAAGAATTTATATGTTTCCAGCATATTTCAGAAGTCATTCATGGAAACAAACGAACAAGGGACTGAAGTTGTGTCCATCACTGCGGCAGTAGTAATGTATGGGCGTCCACCATGTCTATTATTACCTCCCGTGCCTACATTAGGACATGAATATATCTACCCACTCCACATTTATGATGGTACTACGGCTAAAACAGAGTCTGTGATTATTGATCTCAGCGATCTTATCAAATAGGTTTCGTATGTTATGCTTCGTCCTCATTATAATTTGGATTTTTTATTCTTCTTGGTATTTTTTTTTTTGGGATAAAACAAGAGTATTCCCAAGTCATATTGGATTTAAAAGTAATCTCTTTCAGGTTTGAAACAGTTAAGGAATAGCCCTCCCAACAAATGTGCTTCTCAGGATTTGAACTTGTATTCTTCTCTTTATGAAGGTAAGACTGCTACCATATCAACCAACAGTTTGTTAGTGTATTTTTTTATTTTTAATTATTTCTTTCCTCGCAAACTCTGTTTCATGTTGTAATTTCAATGTTTGACCCTGTTTTGGTATTTATAGCAAAGAATCAATCATATGACTTTGCTGTTTAATATGTTTTGTTAGTAGTTTTTACATGTGAATAGTTTCAAGAGTACTCGACATTAAAGTAAGATAGATGATGACATTTTTTAGAGTGAATTGTAGATGTTTATTATACTCCTCCGGTCCTTATTATAAGACTCTATTTGACTTTTTATTTGGTCCTAATTATAAGACTCAAATCCATTTGTCTCTTATATTTATGCATTTTTTCCAAGATAATCCTTCCAATAATGATAGTTTTAGCCAATATACTTAATTAGCAAGGATATTTTAGGAATGACAACACTTATTTATTATAAATAACCAACTTAACTTACTTCTTTAATCTCCTCAAATAAATCAATTGGATCTTATAATTAGGACCGGAGGAGTATTTTGTAAAAAACATCGTACGCTAAAGATCAATGGGCGGCATTTTATAAATAACATGGAATAGGATTTAAAAAAACTTCTGTTGAAGGGGTTGAAGTCCCGAGTCTAATTTCTGCAAACCAAAATGTCTTTGATTAGTATTATTATCATGAAGTTAATAATAGAAAATGGTAATGATATATAAAGGATTAGAGACCACTGATACACTAAGATATGAGAAAGCTCTTTTTCTTCCAAACCCTCCTCGAAGTACCAATACATATCCAACATAATTAAATTTACTAATTTTTAGAAATATCAATTCCGCATGTGCTTGTATTTGGCAAATCCCTAATCATTTTTTAAAAAAATTTATGCTACACTAGACAATTGTTCTTATACAAAATTACTTGAATAATTTACTCAAGAGATAAAAATATACACGTCCAGGAATTTGTATTCCCATGTCTTCCAATTTATATCAAATATTCCATCAAATAATCTCCCTTCATGCATTCTATGCAATCTGACTAAATTACTTCTCTTGTTCTTATTATAAAAATATATGGTAAATATAATTTTAAAATATGTATTTTAGGAGATTATGGGAATATAATTATTCATAATTGATCATGTTATAAAAAGTCATAGTATGCGTAGGTTACTAAGCACGAAAGAGGCAAGTGTATCCAGCTTTTATATGCAATCTTCCTTATCATAATGCAAAGATATTGGGTGAAATTCCAAAGGTGACCCAAAGATTAAACACCCAATCATCAATGAGTTTAATTCCACATTAATCATTTTTCTGATGGTGCATTAAAATAATATTTTTTTTATTCAAGAAATCAAAGAGCTTGGTATTTGGAAACGAACAACGGAGAAAAACTCGAAGAAAGCAAAGAAATGCCTAGGAGGAAGAGTTCAAGTTTGAACTGCTCTCCATCATACGGCTAAATCTCCTCCGTCCCAGGAACTGGCCCTCCGTCCTTCCATGGCTGGAAAGGAGTGTCCTTTCCTTCTCCTTCTGCCCAGTTTTGGTAAACCAAATGGCTTCTTACTGCTGCTGAACAAGAGCAGGTCGGAAAAGTCAGAGAGGTCCCGCGTTGCATCCGAAATCGATGATCTTCGGAAGCCATCTTTTGGTCGGAGAAATAGGTGAAAACAGGGTGGATTCATACCCGCCCTTCGATGTGGTGCTCGCCCTCCTTGCTGCTGGCTCGAGCGTTTCCCCCCGCCGTCAGCGGCTCCCCTACCGTCGATTGTCTCAATTCTTTAGCCGCTCGACCCGCCGTCATCTTGCCCTATGATGATCTCGCCGAGGGCATTGGTACCCGTTGCGTCAATGCCTTATGGCTTGATCAATCCCTTACTCTGAAGCCCTCTTTTAAACAGATTCTCGACTCTGATTATACAGCCGCTCTGAACCCAGTCTACTTTCAGAGCCGGGTAATTTTTTTTAACTCAAAATCTAAATATCTTGAATTAAATCAATTTTAAATTTTACGTTACTCATAGCACCGTTAGGTTCTATTCCATCTCCTTCCTCTCTGTCTCCTAAAAGAAATCATCTCATCGATTCTCCTGAAATTGTATATATTTAAGAACAACATGAAATTGCTATAATTTGTGCAGCCTCTTCATGCGACCCAAGAAATTAATTCTTGACGGGTCTCTCAACAACTCAGTCAAGTTCGTCATTACAAATGCCATACACTTCAAACGAGCATGGAACGGGAAATCATATCTACCCCATATATGCAGACGTCCTCAAGAAGAGAACGAGAACTTAGAGACGGATGCGTCCATGAGTGCCAAGAGGAATGCATTTAGTGAGGATTTGAAATGGGTCAATCACAAATTTAAAAAGGAAAGTAAATATGATTACCAGCTTTTCAACATGGTGTTCTGTTTTCCATTGGAAGATACTGATCGAGTGCGTCGTACAGAACATGTTACACAAACCTTGAAGAATCTATGTGGCCATCACGAGATTTAATATTTCTTCCGAGGTGGAAGTTTCTGATACGCTGAGTGGAGGAGGGGTAACACTGCCATTTTCTGGAGGAAAGTGGAAAGGGTTGTTTAGTTCTGTTGGTGGGCAGAAGTTATATGTTTCCAGCATATTTCAGAATCATTCATGGAAATAAATGAACAAGGGACTGAAGTTGTGTCCGTCACTGCGGCAGTAGTAATGTCTGGGTATGTGTGTCCACCATGTCTACCTCCTGTGCCTACATTAGAAAATGAAGATATCTAGCCCCTCCACATTTACAATGGTACGATAGCTAAAACAGAGTCTGTGATTATTAATCTCACCAAGCTTATCATATAGGGTTCGTATGTTATGTGTCATCATTATAATTTAAATGTTTGACTCTCCTTGGTTTTTTTTATTAATTTTTTTTAGAGTGAATTATAGATGTTTATTACATTTTGTAAAAAATTTCGTATATTAAAAATCAACGGGCAGGATTTTGTAAATACCGTGGGATGGATTATAATGAGTTGATATGCTCAAAGCTACTGTTCAAACGAGGCTTTGGGATTGCCCAAGGTTTTGAACCAAACGGCGCGACATTGGCTTCAGTTCTGTCTGTTGTGCACGAGCAGGCTGTGTTGATTTGGGGGGAAGACTTCATGAGTTTATGAAGAATAAAGGGATTCAAGTGGGAGTGATTCTTGGTACAGCATTGGTTTACATCTATGCAAAGAGTGAAGCGATTACAAAGGCTCAAAAGGTGTTTGAAAGAAATATTGCAACTTGGAATGCTATGGTACGTGGGTTGGCTACTCACGGGCATGCTCTAAGAGTCAAGATGACCTTATCCTGTTCCAGAAGCTGAGGAATGAGCAGCTTGCACCAAGTGATGTCACATTCATAGGGGTCCTATCTGCTTGTTTTTCTGATATATGGGCTCTCTGGATTGCTTTTATGTTTTTGCCATCTTCATCGCTTATAAATGGACTTACAGAGCCCTAGAATGAAACTGAGCTGTGACTATGAATTTGTGTGCCTCAAACAAATGTTGTTGTAACAATCTGCATCTGCAATAACGGTGTATTTTGATGATTGTTTTATAAAGTTTGTGACTAGGATATCAGATCGTTACCAAATCCACACCCAAGCAGTCAACATGAAAACCAACTAGAAAATCCCAAAAGAGAGGCTCAGTGACGTTAGATTCAAGTTCAAAAGAAATAAAGAGCAGCTTAAGGAATTCATAAAATTCAACTCACATAATTTTCCTATAATGATTTGCTCACTTTCTTTAAAAAACGAAACTATGCTGTTAATACTCAAACACTTGTGTGTTACTTATATTGGCCAAAGAAATTGTATTGTATTCAATATGAGAGAGCCTTGTAGAGCCTTTCTCAGTTTCTCTGGATATAAATTCATCAAATAGAATTTAGAAGCGCCAATTGCTCAACCCACATATTTCAACTCTGCTCTGTCTAATTTTAAAAGGGAGAGAACAAGAGAAGAAAATAGGATTAAAAAAAAAGAAAAAAAGAAGCTTCTAGTTGAAGAGGTTGAAGTCCCAAATCTAATCTCCGCAGATGAAGATGGTATTTGATTATTATTAATATAAAGAAGTCAATAAGAGAAAATGGTAATGATATGAAAGTACTATAGATCACTGATACACTGAGATATGAGAAAGCCTTTTTTCTCCCAAACTCTCCTCAAAGTAAGCTTATTTTAACTGGTAATCATGGTTCATTACACTGAACTCCTGCGAAATCAATTTATTTTACACATAGATCCTTAAGTAATCATCCATGCGTGTGTAATTAACCTCAGGATAAAGGTTTGAGGCTTCTTCTCCCTCTTCACCTATTTCAAAATCTGTTAAACATCCCTCATAGAAAATGTGATAGAAGTGTCCAATTCCAACTTGGAGCTTATAATCCATGCCTACAAACAAGAAAGATATATTCCAATGAGAGGGGGGGGGGGGGACTGCTTAACAAATGTGAACGCAGAATCAGTTTTTTGTCTTACCTCTCAAGGTGATGAGGAAGTCTTCTGCAGATATATACGTCTTTTCTAGTTCCTTCCCAATGAGCTTCTCCCAAATTCCAATAAGCTCTCCTTGGGAAAGAATGTTCTCTGGTGGCCTTAAATACAATGTTTTGTTTAGAGTTCGAGGGTCGTCTATTGCTTTTATGGTATATGTTGCAACATCTTCCTCATCCATAAACACAGCTGTAACCATACATAGTCTCATATTAACCAAACAAGATGTTGCTGTCGTTGAACTAAGTTGGATTTTGCAGGAAACAATCAGAGGACAAGAGGGGACAACCTTAAATGTAATACTAGAAAGTTTGATGGTGAATGAAAGCAATTGAAGTATGTGTGTTACCTTTGAGGTTGCCATCACCAAATAGATGGACCTTGTCTCTTGGAGGGACAAAGGAGCCCATCTGAGAGAGGCTGCCGGCAAAGTATCCGGCGAACAAGTTTGCTGAGATGTAAGTGTAAGGGATGTTAGCTTCCTCTATTGCTTTTCGCACTGTCATTTTGTCATCAAATGTCACTCTTCCTGGTTCCAGAGCATGTCCCATACGAGCAGGGTCCAGTCCAAATTCCGAAGGCAAGAAACGCTACAAGAAACAAAAATATAAAGACAACAATATTTTTTAGCATTCTGATAAAAAAAATTGCCTGATTTTGTTCTCCAAATGTGTTCTGCAGAACACAAGAAGACTATGTGGGAAATACTTGAAAACTTGGTAAAAAAGGATTCAGTTTTTGCGCCATTGTTGATTTACTTAATCTTTACGTCTCAATGCATAGACGGGTCGTCAGGGTAAAAGACTAAAAGTCAACGCGACAGGGTTAATGAAAGAAGGAATGGAAGGAAAAGCAGATGGATCACAGACTCATAATAGAAACAATAATACCTTAACATTTCCGGCTTCTTTGATGGCGTCGACAAGCTTGAGCTGCAGCAGAATGCTGTGACTCCGGAAATGAACGCCGGAGACGGCGCTGATGACAACGTCAACCTGCTTAACGGCGTCAACGAGGCTCCGATGATCGGAGAAGGAGGCCTGAACGAGATGAGCACCTTGCTTCTTAAAGGAGAGCAACATCTGAAGCTTCTCAATTTGGAGGCCTAACTCAGGTCGTTGAACAATATAAGTCTCATGGCCCTGAGCCAGACAAGCCTTCACAATCCTCCTCCCAATATACCCAGTTCCACCCACAATCAAAACCTTGCTTTTCGCCATTTTTATGACCCCTCTGCTCTGTGATCCTTGGGGTTCCAATCTACTTCAAGAGAGGTTCTTTCCTTGTTGGGCACGGAGTTTGCGGAAAATAAATAAAGAGGGGAGAAGGAAGGAAGTAGTGGATTGATCTGTATTTAGAGTACAGAATTTGATTGGAGTGTTGATGTGCAAGTAAAATAAAAAGGGTAGGTCGAAGCAAGTAGGTGAGGAAAGTGAAGCCAACTTTGGGAGTCTAATTTGTATATTGAACTAAAGCTGCTGTATGTTGACTATTTGAAGCGAAGAGCTTCGGGTGATTGTAGCAAGCCAAAGCTGAACGACGAAAAGGAGGCTGCAACAGATGGCCCTTAAATAATTGTATATAGAAATGGAAGGACCAACCTCCCACTCTAGAGAGAAAGGTGAACTTATTTAATTACAATGTAAGGGTTAGGAAGTCAAATTTAGTTATAAATATAAAACTTCAACATATTTTATTTTTTTATAATTTCATCTAAATAATTTAAAAGGATATTTTAAAAAAATCAAGACATATTTTTTTGAAAAATACCTAATTTAACTATTTTTTACTTTATCCAAATTAATTATATAGGTCTTATATTAAAAATGAGAGATAGTATAATCTATTTTAACAGTTTCTTTTATTATTGTGATATTGTAAATCAGAAAATAGTTGTATATTTACATCTTATGTTTTATATATGTATTACTTCCAGTCTTTAATATAAAATCTAATTAACTAATTTAGAAATATTAAGAAAATAATTAAATTAGTTATTCGTAATAAAAAGTATTGTTTTTCTTCTAAAATATCACTGTTAATTATGTGTATTAATTAAAACTATAATTTGATATAACCTTTTACATGTGTAACTATTATAAAAAGTATTTTATAAAAAAAATAATATAAAAATAAAATTAATTAAAATCTTATATTTAAAAATAAATTAAATATCGAAACAAGGAGGGAGTTAGTGTTAGTAATTTAATCTACAGTCACATTGAATGACTTGTTGGGTTGTCTTTTCGAGAACAAGAAGATATTTTAGAGATTGGCAAATCAAAAGCAGCCATACCAACAATAGTCAAAGTTTTGGATGTAATTAGAATATATATTATATATATTTATATACTACTGGACTTTATTATAAGATTTAATTAATTAATTTGGAGAGATTAAAGAAATTATTTAAACTAGTTATTTGTTATAAATAGGTATTGTCTTTTCTAAACTATCCTTGTTAATCATGTATATTACTTAGAATTATCATTTCATAAAACCTTTCATATGTGCAATCACTTTAAGAACTATTTTAGAAAAATGAATAAATATTAAAAATAAAATGGTTTTGGAATCTTATATTTAAAATTAAATTTAAAATTAAACAAACTCTTATAATAAGAAATGGAAAGAGTATATCCCATCTTGAAAATAATCAAACGAGGACTAACTTTTGATGTGAGAGGGCTGAGCAACGCAACACGTGACTCCACCTAATCTCATATATTTCCTGCACTTCGTTTTTTCCAATTAACCAAAGACAATTATTCTTTGTCAGGCTTTAACGTAGAACATGCTCTCTTCTCAATAGAAATACAAGGTTGGCTTACAGTGGGTGAGCGAACCCCCGAGGAGTTGCTGAACCTATTGTATAGAGATGCAATGGGTATTACTTGTCCAAGACTTGTTTCTATGATTTGTTAATGTTTTGGGAGCTGCTCCTTTCTTACCAAAAAAAAAAAAAAGAAATACAAGGGGTCTTCAAGTTGACCCACTATGGCTTGGTTACTTTAGGCCAGGCCCAATCCCTTTGGGTAGATAGGACCAGACTGGGCGATTGCAGCTCAATCAGACATTTAAAAAACATATATTTCAAAAAGATGTAGTTTGGAGAGAATCATGTCAAAGGACGAAATTTTCAAAAGGAAAAATGACCAAAAAAAAATAATAATAATTACCAGTTAAATTTTAAAAAGATAAATAGGTCATCCTGATTACTCTTATAATAATTTTTGACATGTCAAAATCACCTATTTATTATTTTAAAATTCAAAAGGTATTTTTTTCTTATTTTTTCTTCTCAAAAAATCACTAATGATAAATACCCTCTGGTCGGGGTTCAATGGCTCAACCCAAAAAAAAAAAATTGTTCTTACTATAAAAATCTATTAACCACCTTACATATATTTTAAAAAATTAATTAAAAATGATTAAGTGAACATGTTTTTAAAATAGTCCTTAATCCAGTTTGAGATAAGATAGACCATGAGTGTGATAAAGAAAGAATAGTTTTAAAAGTGAGTCAATATATATATGATTTTTTGGTAAAAAGATCTCGCATCAAATATGACTGATAAAAATAAGAAAAAATAAACCAAATTAAAATAACATGACTATGTACAAGCCAGATTTTAAAGGCAAATCCCATATGAAACTCATATGTGCCCAGCAAGTTTAGCAATGGGAAAAACGTACAAGTCAAAGATTTTGATGTGACTAGGAAGATTATTTTTTATACCAACTAGCTTGTCTCACACTCCGTTGAAGAAATGACATTTTGTAAGTAACCGGCCAAGACTGAAACATGTTTTCGTCCAGTTAAAACTAAATGAGTTTATTTCCTGTCTCAATTATCATTATTGAAGCTACCAAACCAAGGTTATATTTCTCTGACGTGCCCTTTAATTCAATTAAGCTTCTGAATTTAATACATTTTTCGCAACTCATCTTGGCCCAACCTTGCAGGTACCTTTCCTTTTACACGTCTCTTCAAGCCAGCCTTGTGGTTTTCGTGCTGTTAGTGTTTAACGCAACGTATCACCTCTAAGCTTTTTCTGCTTTATATTTTACTCATCAAGTCAGATTATATCATATCCTCCTATAGTAATTAGATCTCATCTCAACTAATGTATTCTTGATCAATACAATGGAAAATATTTCTGTAACAGATTATGGCGACTAAAAGAGCAGAAAAAGTTCTGATTTTCATGAACACATACATATGATAAAGTTGCAATCTTAAAAAGATGGTCCATAGCAACCGCCCAAATTTAAGATGGTTTGTTTAATTTTCCCTTTAATTCAACTGATTCTGCTCATTTAAGTTTCTGACATGTGAGATCTTACTCCGCAGGATTGTAGCTGTTGAGTTCAAAAGGTGACGACATAACCGCTTAAATACACCAATTTTTTCTCTCCTCTAAATGGTATTATGACTTTTGGGCATTAGCTGATGTAGGGGCCCTTGTTCTTCTAAATGGCGCCTTGCTCTTCAAACACATGCCTTTACCTAAAGACAAAGCAAAAACATACCATTGTATCTGCCAAGCTAAAGCCAAACATGAGAAATATATAAGGTTGAAATTTTGAAGTTTTTCCAACCTATGTGTACACTCCAAGACACCAAGATCAAGCTCAGATTTTCTAGCTATGTATATATAGGTCAAGAAGAACACATCAGGACATGATCACCAGAATAGTACACACAGAGAGAGAGAGAGAGAGAGAGAGAAGAGAGACATGGAAAAGAGCAAAGTGCTGATTGTTGGGGGAACTGGGTACTTGGGGAAGAGGTTGGTGAAGGCAAGCTTAGAAGAAGGACACCAAACCTACGTTCTTCATAGACCAGAGATAGGGGTGGACATTGAGAAGGTCCAGCTTCTTCTTTCATTCAAGGAGCAAGGAGCTCGCCTCATTTCGGGCTCTTTCAATGACCACCAACGCCTTGTGAATGCTGTAAAGCTTGTTGACGTAGTCATTTGTGCCATATCCGGTGTCCATATTCGCAGTCATCACATCCTACTTCAACTCAAGCTCATTGATGCCATTAAAGAAGCTGGAAATATCAAGGTACTAATTACTACAATAATACCAAGATTTTGTGTCGCGTATGTGTCTACGTCCCTTAGGTCTCAAGGAACTTGAGATTTCACTAACTAAACTAGCTTGGCCCTTTTTATGAGTTCTTAGTTTTAGTCAGAATGAAACATCTCAGTAAGGTAAGAGATGAAGTTGGCTACATATGCATGTAATGTTCATAAAATTGCCCTGTAGTTTTTCAGATCACGAAGTGCTACTGATTTGTACAGAGGTTTTTGCCATCTGAATTTGGGACGGATCCTGCAAGAATGGCACATGCATTGGAGCCTGGAAGAGTAACATTTGACGACAAAATGGTAGTGAGGAAAGCCATTGAAGAGGCCAACATACCCTTCACCTATGTTTCTGCTAACTGTTTTGCTGGTTATTTTCTCGGTGGTCTGTGTCAGCCTGGTTTCATCCTACCCTCCAAGGATTCTGTGGTCCTATTTGGAGATGGCAACACAAAGGGTAAAATACAATACTTACTTTTGAGCCTTTTATTGATTCACTCTATCAACACGCATGGACTTGTCTGTAACTATGCTTATTCCAATTTGGCAGCAATTTATGTGGATGAGGATGATATAGCGAGGTACACTGTCAAAACCATAGATGACCCCAGGACTCTAAACAAGACAGTTTACATCAGGCCACCCAAGAACATCTTGTCCCAGAGAGAAGTTGTCCAAATCTGGGAGAAGCTCATTGGGAAAGAGTTGAAGAAGTCTTCAATTTCTGAACAACAGTTTCTGGCTTCCTTGGAAGGTGAGATCAGTATCAGTTCATTAACAAATGGCAGCAGAGTTGGCATCTGCAAAGAGTGCCATCCAAGCAGTTGAATTCTTCAATTTCGATTAAACACCTTTTGTACTAAAAAGTTCTTGCCATTTTTCATCAGTTCTTGTAGTGAGAGTGGAAAACTTGGTTATATGTTCTTATTGTGTGCTCATTTTCTGGTGGTTACAGGGCAAGCATATGCAGAACAGGTGGGACTGATACATTACTACCATGTCTGCTTTGAAGGATGTCTTACGAATTTCGAGGTGGGAGAAGAAGGAGTTGAAGCATGCCAACTTTACCCTGAAATTAACTACACAACGGTTGAACAATACATGAAACGCTATGTGTAGAAGGTTTTTATGTTTTTACCAAGTTCCATAGTTGGTTCGTTTCCCTGAACAGAATGGATCGAGTTCAATAAAGGTTGTGCAAATAAGCAAAGCGGAACTTATTTTCATCCCTGACTGTTGCAAATGCAAGGCAAAGAAGCCGTTGTAATAACTTTTTCCTACATAAAATATATTTTAATGCTCTGTGTTTTTTCAACGAGTCACATGTTGAAATTATATTTCCATACGTTCTAGATTAAAGGTTTAGATTGGAGCTCGGATCCATTTGGTCTCTTCCCTATGTCTCATTTCTCCCACCTCTCTAACTTTTTTCTATATTGCACGAGCTTATAAGAAATAGATTTTTGTTATACAAAAAGAAAAAGAAAAAAACAATGTTAAGGTGCATCTCAAAGTATTTTTTTCAACGCATATAGTGTCCTAAAGTGTTTTTTTTAGTACGTCCAACATCTTGAGATTTTTTTTGTGCATCGAGCATCCTAAAATTTTTTTTTAGTGCACTTATTACCCAAAAATACTTTTTAGTGCACCAAGACAAATAAAAAACTAAATGCATCACAAAATACTTCAGTACTGAATGCATATAAAAAAATATTTTGAAATATTGGATACATCTCAACGAAAAAAAAACAAAGAAATAGATTTTTACTTTCTTCCTTCCTGCTTCATTTATATACATCAAAATGGGTTGTTTTTCAACATTTACTTGTGATATTTTACCACTTGTGTGTTCTGGTAAGATCCTTGACTAAGTAAAGGCAAATCTTTGTAAATATTTTTTCGTACGTAAAATGATGTCTTCTCGACCTGAATTATCTCTGCTTTTTCACATGATGCACATCAAAATATATTTTTATTTTAGCACATCTGAAGTGTAATGTTTGGCAATTAAAAAAAAAAAATGCTTTTCTACCCTAAACCATAGCTTTGGCCAGAGATTACCCAAAGAAGTATATTTTTTAGAAAACCTTAAAAGGTGTTTGGGATAAGCTAAAAAGTGTTTCTGAAAAGCATTTTTCTGTAAATTGAGATAAATTTCTCCACATATTTATTCCGTAAAAGCACTTTTAAATTCATTAGTTTTGCTTTTACCCAAACACCTAATTTGGTCCAAAACTAAAGTTTTGGCCTCCAAAACCATGGTTTTATGAAAAGCAAAAAAATTGCTTTTGAAAATGTGGTTCTTTTTTTTTTTTTTTACATTGTAATACTATCTCCAATCCTTAATATAAGAATTAGTTGGCTAATTTGATAAATTAAAAAATTAGTTAAGTTAGCTATTTGTAATAAATATGTGTTGTCTTTCCTAAAATATCCTTTCTAATAATGTGTATTTGCTAGAAGTATCATTTGATGAAATATTTAACATATGTAACTATTACAAGGACTACTTAAAAAAATGGATAAATATAATAAATAAAATGGATTGGAGTTTTATATTTAGTACCAAATTAAATATCAAAATAGCTTTTATATTAAAGATCGGAGTTAGTATGTTGTTAAAAAAAACTAGTTGTCAAAAAATATAATGGGATTTCATATTTAAAATCTGTAAAATAATATTTTTTTTGTTGGCAAAAAAATAATCATTTTTTAAAAACATATTTAATCTTATATTTTATAAATACATATATACATACTAATTTTTTATTAATTATGTTTTTTATATATTATTTATTATGTTAGCAAAAAATATATTATTAACAAATTTATTACTTCAAATAAAAATATATTATAAAATCTATCTTTTATGTAATTATCATATTAACCTATATCCTTTTTAGTAATTTATATATATAAAAGTGCTTCTAATAACAACTATCCAAATAATCTCACTTTATCAAAATTACTTTTTCATAAAATCTATTTTCAAAAATAACTTTTTTCTCAAAAACTATTCTCCAAATCATGGTTTGATTTTATCTATACACTTTTTTAATGTATTATCTCTATGTGAAACACTTGATTGCTTTCTTCCTAACTGTTTCTTTTACTTTCATTAAGGTGCGCCAATTTTAATTCACCAAGAAAAAGGAGGATAGTTTCTCATAAGCTTATATTGTGATATTTCCTTTTTTCCCCCCAGCTGTAAGTGCTAGTAGGATCTGGGGCTTTCTAGAGTTTTTAAAAGGAAAAGGGACTCGAGAACAGTCTACCTGCTACTCGGAAAAGTCAACTTAACTATTACTGGTCAAATAAATCAGAGCCAATGGTTTCAAACTTTTTCAACAAAACCATGTTCATGGATTCAAATTCAAGGCGTAATACCATTGTCCATTGCGGCTGCCGCTAGTCGTTCCAACCCCGATGATGGACCTTCAATGGCCGCTAACATTGACACCAGCAACCATTATGAAGAAAGGAAAATTTTCTTAAAAAAGGGGCAATTTGATAAATATATTTAATTTTTAACTTCGTTAAAATCTTAAAAACCACATTATTTATTATCTGTGAGTAGTGTAATTTTTATGGATTTTATATTTTTTTATCAATATATTGATTATGTTTGTTTACCTGATAAGATACTTGACTTTCCAGAGTTTTTTTTGGTGGGAAAAAAAAAGTATTCTTCTGTGGCATCTGCCCTGCTGGGTACGTAGTTTGTTTTTCCTCTCTACATCATCCCAGTGACAACTAAATCTCATAGAAGTCAGTCGTACCTATTCCTTGTTCAATAACAGTTTTAGGTCCAAGAAGTAGGAGTCAATTATCTTCTTTATAACTATTAAGTCCAACTTGAAGACCAAGAGCTCTATCATTAACCGATTAAATCACATGGAGAAGAACTGAACTTCATTTGTTTCCTTCAACACAAGAACACATGGCTGAGGCTATCCTGGAGGTTGTGCTTGAGAATTTGAGCAAGTTCCTTGAGAATGAGCTTGGCCTTTTTCTGGGTGTCAATCAAGAGATGAGAAGACTCAGTGGCACACTTTCAACTATCCGGGCTGTGCTTGAAGATGCCGAGGAAAAGCAAGTCACTGACATGGCTATAAGAAATTGGCTGCAAAAGCTGAAAAATGCGGCTCACTTTCTGGATGACATATTGGACGAGTGTGCAACAGAAGGACTTCGATTTCAGTATGAAAGACAAAGTTGTAGATCAACAAACAGGGTAAGACATTCTTTCTTATCCTCATTGCATCCAGTGAGCATTCTTTTCCGCTACAAAATTGCTAGGAAAATGAAAAATATAAGGGTGTTGTTGGATGAAATTGCTGATGAAAAGCGCAAGTTTCATTTTTGTGAGACAGTTATCCCGAGGAAAAATGAAGTGATGGAATGGCGTCAAACCGGTCCAGTTATTTCTCAACCTCAGCTCTATGGAAGAGAAGGAGATAAGGAAAGAGTTGTGGATTTTTTGGTCAGTCAGGCCTCAAGCTCTGATGGTTTATCAGTGTATCCCATAGTTGGGATGGGTGGACTGGGAAAAACAACTCTGGCACAACTTGTGTTCAATGATGAGAAGATAACGAAACATTTTCAGTTGAAGATCTGGGTATGCGTTTCACAGAATTTTGATGTTAAGAAAATGTTAAAAGCTATCATGGAATCAGCCACTGGGCATAGCTGTGAGTCGCTGGATTTAGATCCCCTGCAGAGAAAAATTCAAGAGACTCTTCAAAGAAAAAGATCCTTAATTGTTTTGGATGATGTGTGGAATGATGACCCAGAGAAATGGGATAGGCTGAAATGCGTCCTGTCTTGTGGATCAAGAGGTTCCTCCATTATTGTCACAACTCGGCTAGCAAGGGTAGCATCCATCATGGAAACCCAGACTTCTCATCAGTTATCTGGCTTATCCATTGGTGATTGCTGGGAATTGTTCAAGCAACGTGCCTTTGGACCAGACAAGAAAGAACATGCACAGCTAGCGGACATAGGAAAGGAGATAGTGAAAAAGTGTGGTGGTGTGCCTCTTGCTGCAAAAGCATTAGGAGGCCTCTTACGCTTCACAAGGGAGGAGATCGTGTGGCTCAATGTCAAGGAAAGCAAATTGTGGAATCTGCCGCAGGATGAAAACTCCATCTTATCTGCCTTGAGATTAAGCTATTGGAACTTGCCATTCAAAGTAAGACCTTGCTTTGCCTATTGCGCCATTTTCCCCAAAGGTAAAGAAATTAACAAGCATTTGCTAATTCAACTTTGGTTGGCTAATGGGTTCATAACACCCCACGGAAAATTGGATGTAGAAGATGTGGGCAATGAGATGTGGAAAGAATTGTATTGGAGATCATTTTTCCAAGATATTCAGACAGATGAATTTGGTATCGTTGCAAGTTTCAAGATGCATGATCTGGTTCATGATCTTGCGCAATCAGTCATGAGAGAAGAATGTCATATTCTGGACAACACATGCTCTGGTGATTTGTCAGAAAAAACTCGCCATCTCTCTGCTCCTATCTATCGACTGAGAAGATCTCATTTCGGTTTGTCAGAAATACCCAAATCTTTGCGCACCAGCTTACATGTATCAAATGCAGTTTCTTCTGTCTCCCTACTGATGAAATGTACTTCTTTGAGAGCCCTTCATGAGAGTGGCAGTGAGACAATAACAGATTTGCCATCTTCAATAGGGAATTTGAAGCATCTGAGGTATCTTAACTTGAGTGGTACTCAAATAAAAAAACTCCCCAAGTCAATTTGCAGTTTGTGGAATCTGCAGGTTTTGATTTTGAGTTATTGTTGGAATCTCAGGAAGTTGCCTAAACGCGTGAATCACCTTAAAGGTCTACAAGAATTAATGTTAGATGGCTGCAGTTCGTTAACTAGCATGCCCCCTGGTATTGGTCAATTAACTTCTCTGAGGATCTTGACTCGCTACATCGTTGGCAAAGACCCAGGCCTTCAAATCAGTGAACTAGGGCGCTTGAACCTGCAAAATAATCTAACTATAGAGCATTTGGAGAGAATCAGAGGAGTGATAGATGCCAAAGAAGCAAATTTGGTAAGCAAGGAGCTGAAAGAGTTATCTTTGTCATGGGATGCCAACATTGAATCAAGCACGAAAGAAAATGCTGAGCAGATGCTTGAAGCCCTTGAACCACATGCAAAACTCTCGAGTCTGCATGTAGAGGGATATAGAGGTGCCTATATGGCACAATGGATGAGTAACCCTAGTTTTGAACACTTGTTTTCAATGAACCTTGTAAGTTGCCATAACTGTTTAGAACTCCCACGACTGGGGAAACTCCCATCTCTGAAGCATCTAAGATTATCTGGTATGTATCGGATTCCATGCATCAACAATGAAACCAACAACAGAGTAAAGGCTTTCCCATCACTTGAAAGTCTTGAGCTCTGTGATCTAGCAAACTTGGAATATCTGTGCGAAGATAACATAGGAGGGAATTTTCCATGTCTTTCTAGGATGTTCATTTCTCGGTGCCCCAAGTTGGCCTTGCCTATTCTTCCATCTGTCAAAGATCTAGTTCTAATTGACTGCAAGGAAGTGTCTTTGAGCTCAATCTACAATCTCTACAATCTAAGATTCCTTCAAATTTCTGCTTCCCAAGAACTGACCACATTCCCACCGAGGATGTTGAGAGGCCTTAGAGATTTAGAGCAGTTAAACATCACTTACTGCTCTGAACTGGAATCATTTCCAGGGCAAATGTTAGAAGGTCAGCACTGTCTCCGAGCAATCAAGATTGATTCTTGCCAGAAGCTGAAGTCTTTGTGGGAAGGTTTCGAAGACCTTTCTTCGCTAGAAACTTTGGAAATCATAGAATGTAGGGAACTAGCAGCATTGCCAAATGGTATCATTCACCTTACATCTTTACAACGTTTAGTCATAACTTCCTATGTGGGTGGAGCCATGGGCACTATGATTCCTGTTAAGTTGGAAACATTACCAGAGTCATTAGGATACATTTCTTCACTGCAATATCTCAAGATAAGTGCACTTCAAAATTTGGCATCTTTACCTGAATTGGGAAACCTTGTATCCCTTCGAACCTTAGAGGTTAGTCACTGCCCAAAGTTGCTATCTCTTCCTGCAAGTATTCAACGACTCGCCAACTTGCTGGAGTTGAAGTTAAAGAGTTTGCGAAATCTTGCATCCCTGCCTAATGAGTTGGAGGGCCTTGCTTCTCTGGAAATGTTACTTGTTGAAGATTGTCCAAATTTGCCTTCCCTTCCCATGAGCATTCAAAGCCTCCCCAACTTGAAGAGCTTGGCTATAGCGGATTGCCCTGAACTACAGAGGAGATATAAGAAGGAAACAGGAGAATATTGGCACAAGATAGCACACATACCTTGTGTTAAGTTTTATCCCAAAGCTAGACCCCCCAAGACCAAGAGGCGCGAATAGATTGCTGGAAATTTTTTGAAGGATCCAATTCACTTTTGGAATCTTGTTCCACTCCAACGATACGTGCCTTGTTACACGATTTCAATGGTCCTCTCATCTTCTTGGTGGACTGAAATCTACCCACAGCCTTGTCAAGAGAGTCTCATTAGATAATCTATTTGAGTTTTTGACTTCATCTTCAAGCCATGCATTATTCTATATGCACATAATATGGCCAATATGGATCATAAGCTAAGAAAAATGGGGTATTAACTTCTTTTATTTTTTTAATTGACTTCTTTTACTATATGGATCCTTAGAAACTGCTATTACTTTTTCTTTCTGTTGACCCTGTATCAGATGTGACGTGATTTGAGTTTACTGAGCTTTCTACCACAATTTGATGTTCTTCATTTTCCTATAAAAGTTCTCTTAATTGAGTTCTCATGGCTTGTTGACGCCTGGTAATATGTTTTTACCAAGTACTTTCTCAATATTAATTAGCTAGAACTGCGAGTCTAATAGGGACTCATGTTAAGTTAGTGGACCATGGAAGCAGTCCGAGATTGGAGACGTTGTGGTCAGTTCTTTAAGTTCTTATAAAACCTGTTTCATGTTGTGAACATACTTTTTCTGTGTCTTCTTAGTCTGAAAGTTGTAGATTTCGATTTGTTGTTATCAGTGATAGTTATGACCAAAACGGAATAATCAAAGCTCTGAAAACAAATAAAACACCTGAAAGCATCCATCTTAAACCCAATTGAGCGGATTTCAACCCAATTCATGTTTCTTGAATGTGAGAACCAATTCACGGTGTTAATATAATACAATACAATGGTGTTATAAATAAAGTATGTGTGCTTAAAGGAAAACTTAGACCAAAAGTCTCTAACTGCTTCGAGAAGTCCTTAATCCAACATTTTATATTGATTTAAGAAATCTGTAAAGCAGGAATTAAAACTGGCATCGTGTTTGACAGCATTTCATGAGAAGGGTGACAAACGGATATGTCTTGCAATGTGTTGTAGTTCATAGATATCCCTTTTTCTTTTTTTAATCAAAAATTGAGGGCGTGTGCGGAAATTACCAGAACCTAGCATATTCACAAATTTTGACTGAAGGTTGACTAAAAATATTGTTTGGATGCAAATCTGATCAATTTCCTGTAGCTGTCCATCGGGTCTTGCTAGGATACAGAATTTTACCAAAGAGAGGGAATTTTATTTTTCAGACGCAGCTAGCTTTATAATGAATGATAAAAATGGACTCTTTTAATTTTTCATTTTATTATTCTAAAGCTTCTTTTTTTTATCGAGGAAAGTATTACATTAATGGGGAGTTTGGTATATCCAAAAAATATATTTAAAAAGTACTTTCACGTAAGTTATGACAAAATTCTTCTTACATATTTATTTTATATACTATAAAATTACTTTTAAAATACATCAAATCTGCATAAGGTAATAGAAATATTGTTTCATCGTAGGAAAGAAAGGAATTTTTGTTTTTTGAATCCGCCCCCCCATCTGTACAAATATCAAATCTAATGCAGCAGGTCATCCAGCCATTACAGAACCAACAAAACTCAAAGAGATATCGCTTACATCATTCAGCAGAGAAGTGGGCTCATCTGTACGAAAATCTGGAAGTACTCAACTTCCCCCTAAATAACTCTCTTTTTATGAACGAAATGTTGTTCATAGATCCTTATTAGAACTTTCCATAAAGATTGCATAATATAAGGTCACAAAAAGAACATTATAGACGAAGGCATATCAGGGAAGCCTAATATAATCCCATAAGTTCGTGAAATATAATGGAGCAGAACTGTGTATTATACTTCGTGAAACCAAAGAAAAGCGTAATACATACAGACTACAAATCAAGTGGATCGCTGCTTACGTCGGTCAGGTGGGAACTGTTTGAATTTCAATAAATCTAAGAATGATGCCCAGTGGCCACTATAGGGACCACGGAGAGCTTTTAGTGGCATGGCCCCATCTTCCATCTAGAATCGTAGGTTATTTAGCGACAACAGGCTGTTGACCAGTAAAAGGCAAGAGAAACACGTAACATAAAAGTGTCTATGATCGACCAATGAAAATGGACCGACCTCACTGCCTATTGTTAATCCCGCGAAGGAACCCTCGTGCTCGTTGATGAATGGTCACCATCATTTATTCTAGCTCCTCTCTTTCAAATCATTCACACTGCTCTAGCCCAAACTCATTTATGGTCGGAAACTGCCAAGTTGTTGCAATCACATTTCCTTGCTCTCCAAGTTTTCGTTCTTCCTATAAAATCTGAGAAGACCGAATGGGAATTTCAAATTATGCGTGAAGTTGATAGTGGAAACTCACAGGACCATGTCAGCTGAGATTTTCGTGGTGCCCTTCTTCGGGCAAGGTCATCTTTTTCCTTGCATTGAGCTATGCAAACGCATAGCTTCTAGAAATTTCAAGGCATCCCTCGTCATTGCGTCCCACCTCGCCTCCTCTATACCATCCTCTCTCCGCGACTACCCTTTAGTCCAAATCCATGAAGTCCCATCGTCCCTTATGCCTCCGTCCGAACCAGGGTCACAGTCGCCCCCACTTCACGCGCACCGTAGAATTCACGCCCAGCTAGCTCTAGGGATCGAGAAGCTCCTCTCAGTCGGACCCGATAATCCCAATCCACCCCGACCCATTTGTGCCATCCTTGACGTCATGATGAACTGGTTGTCTGATTCTTTCCAAAAATTTCAAGTGCCCACAGTAGCGTTCTTTACCTCCGGTGCTTGCTCTGCCGCATTAGAATATGCCATTTGGAAAGCCAACCCCGAAGATATCAAACCCGGCGAAATCCGATTGCTACCCGGATTACCAGATGATGTTGCGCTGGCCTCCTCGGATCTCAAACGACGGCCACACGGCCCTCCACCACCAGACGATGGTGGACCACCACTGGACATCGGAGCAGGGCCGCGAATGAGGGGACCGCCTAAACCCGGTGACCAACCACCTTGGCTAGAAGATGCAAGAAAAACAAACGCGATGATGATCAACACGTGTGACGATCTGGAGCGTCCATTCATTGAATACATTGCGAAACAAACCGGAAAGCCGGTTTGGGGTGTAGGCCCGCTCCTGCCTGAGCATTATTGGAAATCCGCAGGTTCTCTCGTTCACGACCAGTTGGTTCGAACGAACCGGCGGTCCAATGCTACTGAGGAGGAAGTGATCCAGTGGTTAGATTCAAAGCCGCATGGTTCAGTTCTGTATGTATCATTTGGAAGTGAAGTGAGTCCAACAATGGAAGAATACCCACAATTAGCTGAAGCATTGGAGTCTTCAGACCAACCTTTCATATGGGTGATCCAACCCAATGCAGGAAAACCGGGTCCTCCACGCTTGTTGGCAGGTAAAGAGCCTGGTTCACATGTGGAAGAAGAAGAAGAAGGCTATTTTCCTCACGGGCTAGACAGAAGAGTGGGAAAAAGGGGTTTGATCATATGTGGGTGGGCACCACAGTTGTTGATACTAAGTCATCCGTCAACGGGTGGATTTTTATCACATTGTGGTTGGAACTCCACGGTGGAGGCTATTGGACGTGGGATCCCATTTTTGGCATGGCCCATTAGGGGTGACCAACACCATGATGCCAAGTTGGTGGTGGGCCATTTCAAGGTTGGGTACATGATCTCTGAGGATCTCTCTCAAATGGTGAAAAAGGATGATATAGTGAAGGGAATAGAGAAGCTGATGACTGATAAACATATGAAGAGCAGGGCTGAGGGTCTTAGGGCTATGTTTCAGGATGGGTTTCCAAGGAGTTCAGAGGCTGCTTTAGATAATTTCACTCATTATATCAACCACTAAGTGAAGTACGGAATGTTTAGATTAGCATTTCAGAGATGATTTTCGGATGTTTGAAATAGCTACATAGAAAAATATTATTTTGACTTGTATAAAAATATTTTTGTTTGAGTGAAAGAGATTTTATTGCTCAAATATACACGGAGAATACAGCTAGAAAAGAGGGCAACAGGAAATCAAAGCGATTATCTAGCGAGTACGAAATTCTCAGAATCAAAAGTCTCAATGGTGTGCTCGGCCAGGGAAATTGCTTCAGTAACCGGGCAGTACTGTTCCAAAGTTTCCAGCAGATTATCCCGAAGAAAGTATTCCAAAATGGTTCCTTTTTATCTCTACGAAGCTTTCTCATGAACCATTTCTATAAAGGTTGTGTTAGAAATTGGTGGAAATCCGGTTCGGGCATGACAATGTGCCAACACCTATCTGCATTTCTGCAACTTCGGAGGACGTGGTTCAGATCTTCAGGCTCATCCCGGCATATCTTGAAATGTTCTGCATTTGTCATGTCGCCTGACTTGCTCACAATTTGTTAATAAGATTATTTTTATTAATTGATAGTGGTGTTTTCCAAACACCCTTTGGTGTTGTTGTTTCAGTTAATGCATACAAGCAGAAATCTTCATGCTATGATACCCGAATAAATTCACTTCTTTTTGCCAGGTGACAATCTAATTTATAAATTCTAACTCTTGTCTCTTTCAATACACACATTATACATTTTTAAGCTAGTTAATTAAATTTAATCCCTTTCAATGATCGTTTGAGTAAAGCATTAAACAAATGTATGTTAACTCTTGTATTAATCAAGTTATAAATAAGAAATGCAATTAATATAATAATTTTAAATCTTCCTCTTTTGCTTGAAATGGAGGGGGGAAAAAAAGGGTTGTCAGAGGAGAGTTCACAAAATAACAAGATATTGAGATAATCCGGTATTTCAAAAAGCTTACAACTTACATGAACAACAAAAGGGCGAAAGAATTCCTCTTCTATCCCATGTGAAAACCCAATAAGGGAACACTGGAGCTACATCCCAGTAAAAAAATTGAATTGAAACGGTATAGATGCACCTTACAAAGTACAAACAAATTATTTCCTGAGAATAATAAAATTGTGGTCACTCATGATCAGAATCCAGTTTGGGAACAATGGCAGATGAGAGCATCAAATGCGAAATACGAACAGCACCGATAAGCCGCTCCGGCAATTCATCTGTGGTATTTGCCTGTTAATAGGAACAAATATGTCACCCCATTTCACAGCAAGGTCATTAGAGGATACAAATGATCTGTCAATATGGCTAACCCCGTTAAGTCGGTTCTTAAACCCAAAGCCGCAAGCTTCAGTCAGACCCAACATTAAGGGCAAACTGTAACTAAGAATGGCAAAAGACTAGTTATCAGAATCCCTTCCCTAATCCCCTTCCCTCTTCAAACCACGTCTCATAATGCATTTCTACCCAGTGGACACCATATTGATGAGAAGCCTGTCTGAATCAGAATTGATGCATCTAGAGTTTTTCTTTATCCAGAGTTTATCATCATCTAGAGTTTTAGTTGATTATTCTTTAAGAGTCTTGAGTTATCCTATATCATTATCTTCAGTTTATAACCTGGATGTTTTCGGGATGCCCCTAATAACCAACGAATGGCAAGTGCTTTTCCTTGTGTGGATCCTTATTTCAGCGGGAACTTAATCTCTATCTACATACTATTATAAACATCAGAGAGGGGGGCTATCATAGTGTGTGATTTCCAACAGTGTGCAAGTCAATCATCATATTTCTATTCTTAAATTTTACATAATATCAGAGAAAATTGCAGTTTTCAATATCTTGTAGTTTTCAGGGCTGGAGTTGTCATACGAAATATGGCAAATCCTACATTAGATCCACACAAGTATATTTAACTAAAATCGGGTATTTGGCAAAAGAGAATAAGCATCAAAGTGAAGTCAACGATAACTGTAACAAAAGATCAATCAAGTCCAGCCGCACCGATTTAATCACCATTACTAAATTAGATATGCAGTACTAAAATTCACCACTCCAAAAAGTGTACCTGTACAAGAAATGCCATGTCGACCACCAATGTTGTAATTACACCAACTACAAGCCCCAAAACTCCATTAGCAACAGTAGAAGATCCAATATCAACATCAATCTACAAATAGAAGCCATTGATTAACCAATAATTAAACAAGAAAACTGTTCACCATTGATAAGGTAACTTCCTGCAACGTAAATGTGTGTTTGTGTGTGTGCGCGTGAGAGAGAGAGAGAGAGATTTGAAAGATATTTTACTTCTAAATACTTGGGGCCACGAATATAGTTGATATCAACTGCCTTTCCAAGTAAACAAGGTGTACTCCCAACACTTTGTCGCACAATCCATGAGCCCTACATTTTGTTAAAAGACAGATTGACGGAATATGAGCATTAGCCCATCAAGAGTCTTGTAAAAGGGTTAAACTGACAGAACAAAGGTGAACAAAAACCTGGTTACATAGCAAACTTAAAGAATTTCTTCTCATAACAAACTCAACTCAGTTCTAACCACTGGAAAGGGCATCATACTACTTTGGTCGTTTAGAATTTAGCTCTGGAGTTTAGGCAAAATCAACTCTATTACATAAATCATGCACGCAAGAAATAGCTCCCTAGAATCAATCTGAATGTTGCAAGAGCCAGATGTTCATCTTATTTGCTATTTCTTCACACTCCCAATCCTGCGTACCAAACACGGCCTTAGTGTCACCCAGTACTACGTAGCAAAGGTATGGTGGGCCTATGCTTTATACATACCTCAAGCCCAACAGCCTTTCGAGGAGTGTATTAAAAATTATAGCAAAAACTACTCGCAGGTATTTGCTTAATAGATTAAATTTTTGACACACAAATATGATGTGCTCGTATAAAGACATAAGAGCATCGCTGGATGCAGAAGCGATAGCTACTCAAAGAACCGACAATTTACAATGCGCTAGTAGTTAGACCACCAACACCACCATGACAGATAAAAAAGGTCCAATACACCAATGACAAAAGTCAACAAGCACCTTTGGGACTGATGGTATGAGTTTGAATCTGCTATTTCGGAATTCATCATCACCATCAACAAAACGTTGCAAGAGGGATCCAGAAACTAACTCTTTTGTCACAAAATAGAATACCATACTGTAGTGTGTTGACCCAGGCACCTGCAAATCAAACAGCATGCATTCAAACACTTTCAGAACTAAATCCTTTGTTGAAAGTTAACTCTCACCTGAAGATTGATGACGATAGAGAAAAGTCCCTTTTCTGATGCAACCTACATAAACACCAAAAGAACAAGACTTTTTAAAAGAATCCTAAAAGGTAACGAAAATCAATAATCAATAACTAATTATCATATAATACAATGTAAAACAATTATAAAATGCAAATACATTTACCATGCACTGCTAGTTCTCATGCACAAAAGTGTAAAATGATTATTCTACTGATATTCTTTAAAAAGCATGATTATACAAATTTCAAAAGCAATACGTAAGGTTCAGGTACAAATATACACATACCCAAAAAAAAAAATTCAATTTAATAAATAATGTTCATTATTGGCTTCCCTTTTTACAGTTCAAGTAAAGAGTCTTCAAATAAAAAGTAAAACGAGTATGCTTTCTGATTTCTGGTTTGGGAAGTTGCAGCAAAGCAGAAGACTGAGGTTAATAAAGACTGAATCACTTATTCATGATCTGTTACAACAGCAAAATTCCTCCCAGTTGGGTCCCCATCCACTATCATAATTTAAGAAAATAGATCTAGATTGTTTAGCAGCAAACCTACCTAAAGATTTGGTTGTTGATATAACACAATGATAGCCGATCCTACTTAATGGGATAAGGCTTGTTGTTGTCGTTTAAAGGCAAACCAATGAAACTCATAATCCAACTATTGTCTTTTACTTAACTATTATTAATTTCCATACACATAATCATGCACCATATTGTTTTGTATTTAATAGCCTCTAGAGCCACAGAACCAAAGATAAGAATTAGCAATGCCAAATGCATGCTAAAAACTTAACATAGGAGGACATTGCAATACTTTTGACATATGTTACCCATTGTGTGAATAAGAACAGTTGTCAGTCTCCTTTTCTCACTTGAAAACAAGACCAAAAGGCAACATTTCTGAAGGAATGGAAGAACAGGAGACAATGACTAGGAGGGTTTTGGAAAAGATGGCAGATTTGAAGATATGGGTTCGTGAAGAAACGGGCCTTCTATGATACTTTTTGTAGCCACATTTATGGGCATGCCAGTAATTTCTTCTACCCATTAAGTTTGTCAAACAAAACTTATTGAGAGGAGAGTTTCGTCTGTGAAACTCCAAACCAGAGAGAGACCTCTTTAAGGCTCAGAAATATGATTGTCATTTACCCTTTATCAAACAGATGCAATGGGTCATTCAACAGTTTGAATCTTCAATTCATACCCCCAAAAAAAAAATGTAAATGAGAAATGCTTTTCTAGTACTCACTTGGGCAGCACATCCCTGACGCCTAGCCACGTGGTCCATTCTTTTTGTGTCCTTGAACCAGTCAACGGCAACAAGATCCATAAGATGTTTCCCAGCAGGAATCTTTACAATTCAACGTGAAGGTACAAGAAAATGTCAACCAAGTGATAAATTTTGTTTCATGAATAGAATAATAAGAAAAATCGAATACCTTTGACTTGTCATGGAAAAAATGCTTGCTCCGTACTCTAAAATTGTTTCCATCAGAAATATTCCAGCAGTCACGGGCATTGTCACGATCATCACGCCGTAGGTTACCCGAGAACCATGACAAGTCGATTTTATCTTCCGGTTCTTCTTCCAAGGCTTTGGTTCAAGAAAAAATTATGATTAGATTTGCTTCTTCACATCACTAATGTTTATCATTACAAAATATCTGAAAAAACAAAACAAATGTATCATAAAATGCCACCTGTTTTCTTTACGTCATTCTCTAGCCCACTTGCATATGCCTGGAAAGAAAAAAAAATCAAGCTTTGAATTTAATAAGTAAACGCCATAGTTAAATAGATGGGATTACAAATACAACCTCTTGTTCGGATTCTGCTATTTGAAAATCTTCATCTTCATCAGAGTATTCATCCATGATGACAGAATTTCTATTTGCAGCATTCATTAGATCCAGGGAGGATGCAGGATGAGCAGAAGAATCATGTGATTTCTGACCCTTCTTTAAATTATTGGATGCCGAAGACATATTAACCATAACAGGAATTCGAGGAGGAGCATTTCTTTCATCTGTCTGGGCAAACCATTCACGCAAACCTGTCCAAAATAATATTGGCACACACAAAAGGTCAGCAGAGCAAATTTACAGGGCCATAAAGAGATCATGTAATTGAAAAATGCATAAAAACAAAAATACAACTAGTTAAAGGCAGTCCTTCTTCCCTTTATCCACTAGTCTTAGCATCTGCACAACTCATGAAATCCCGAAAGAATAAAAGAGACAACCAAATTCAAAGTAAATGCTAACATCACCATAAAAATACAGACAGAAATAATCAGTATCAATACAGTGTTCTTGCTCAAGAGCATAATTAAAAATTCTCAAATAGCTTCAGCTATTACTTTTGAGACCAAAGAATACTAGGCACTATTCAGATCCATAAATGCAACACAAAAGTAATCCATGACTTCCTCAAAAACTGGAACCAATAGTTACTCTAAACCAAGCAAAATTTCGTATAACTTATAGTGGTAATTCTTATCTACCATCCATTATTCATTTACTCCATCCCCTGACCTTACCACAAAAGGAACAGGATAGTAGTGATGTTCTGTAAGATTTCAAACCGCACAAGTAGCAAAAGAAACTCACCAGCAACACTATTCAACATTTGAAGGAGACAATGCTGCTGAAATGCAGATAGGTAACCCACACCCCATCCCTTCAAGTCAATCTGCATAAGATGCTGAACTTGTGTCCTTGGCCTCCCATTTCGAGGTTTTAATGGGGAAATATTGAATCCACCGCCTGGGCAAACAATTTATAAAGTTAAAAAATCCAACATAGCATACTATGATTTTACATGAGATGGATTCAATTGAAACAAGGATTAAGTTAAAGAAAAGAATAAGAATATAACCTTTTGATCTATTAAGGGCATACTGGTAATAATCATATGTAAAAGGAAAATAAATCTTCTTTCAAAAAGAGTTTCAAACTGACAGAAGTAGTTATGAAAAGTGCAAATAATAGGTATTGCACCCGGTTCAACTTAACCTCTTCGGTAATTGAAACATTTCACACACTTGCACGGAGTAAAAAATGGAAATTTGATATTGGACAAACAATGATATCATTATCCAAAACAGGGAGGGAGACAAGGGTATTTGTCATTCCAAGATCTGAACCAATTCCACTATGTTGAACTTTTAACAAGATTGGTCTTACTCTCAATATGGGCCCGAACCCAGCCTGGCTGTGGACCACAATTCTCATGCTCTCGGGATCGAAACAAAACAACTACAAAAAGAATTCTCAATGTCACCTCCTCAAGCAAGAAACAGATGGTGGATATTTTAGCCTGAAGCAAGTACCATACCGTAACTTCCATCGTCATTTCGGCGCCAATAGCGTACATAGCAAAGATCACGCGGCCAGACAAACCTGCAATGGCATGCATTAGGAACAACTTGTATGAGATAGAGAGGAAAGTCACAAGTGTTGAGAAACCTATATATCATTGAAGGTTAAGTATGACAAATTAAGTGGGACTTCCAAAGGTTTAAGAATCATCTTCTTAGTTTATTATCAGTAGAGTTGTCATCTTCATGGGGGATTATATATTTTGTTCTGAGTTATCCAGTTTCGATACAAGAGGGAAGGAAGCTACCACAACGTATATGTTAGTTAACACCACAAGTATGCAAGCTTTCCCATTTTTCATACATCTTTAATCCTAAATGTCAACTATAAAAACAAAGCACTTAAGGTTGATACAGCAAATAACTTTAGTTTGTTTACAATTCTAAAACATATTATCATATACAAGCATTGAAATTTTAATGGATATGGAGGTATAAATATAGGTTTAATTGTCCTGGGTAAAACAATGCACCAACAAAAGCCCTGCCACACTAAAATAGCATTGAAAGAAGAAGAAACAACAATAACAGCAATAACAAAACTTTATCCCACTAAATGAGGTCAACTACATGAATTGCACAAAGCTCTGTCCTCTATCAACAACCAAGTGAAATAACATTGAGATGGAGGAAAAATAAACTAATTAGATTGAGGAAACTTTACATTGGAAACCAGTCAAGCTGAAGTCTATGATAAAGTATTGCAGTATGCCCATCCACCTCCTCAACCAAACTACCAGAATGGAAAGTGCAATCCCACCTGCAGGCATTCAAACAATATGAGAATATCATAATTTTTCCAGAATTTTGGAGCATCACATGTCTGGCACTAAAGAAATCCTTTTCTCTCATCCAAAATTCTTCATCAGAACATAACGGCATGCTCAGCATCTACAGTGCCCAAGAGCAATTCTGCTGGCACTAGGTAAAGAGAAGGTTTTTTTTTTTTTTTTTAATGGCTTGAGCAATTCTAGGCCGTCTAAAAGAGAGAGTTTAGGGGCACAAATCACAGATATAAAGGTATCCAAACATGAATTAATAAGTTATAGGTGTCCAGTTAAAGACCAAAAATGAACATGCAAGTAAACAGTTAACCATGTATATATTATATACTAAAATCCTAGCTACATACAAATCAAATAATTCAATCAATAACTCCAACCCAAATTAATTGCGTTTTATATACCTGAATTTAATAAGAATATAGTATCAAAATGTAGGCTGTATGCGTGTATCTGAGTTATATTTCTAAAAAACAAAGCAAATTTCATTAGCAAGAGCCAGCTCAACATACTTGCAAACATAATAGGCTTAAGATGCTCTATAATCTGAATGCTAGAATTTGAAGTTCTAAAATGAACTGATACCAGAAAACAATCTCAGAAACAATTTAGTGTCCAGGATCCAAACATTTTGTCAAAATCATTTTCCAAAAACCTCCAGGTTATCATAAACCAATGGCACCAAGCAAAAACATAATTGCAAGGTGAAACACCTACTCAAACCGCGTTCCATCCATGCTCATCACCAGCCCAAAAATTTCTTCACATGTTGCTTCCACGACACCTACAGCCTTCATTGCCCTACTACACGTCCTTGGCTGCATGAAGAATAAACTGTTATTGGTGTTTCACTACAAATCCTTTGAAATCGTAAAACCACACCATTCAAACAAAGCAACACAGAAAAATTCCTTACAAGGTAATCAACTTCAAGAAGCTCTTCAAAAATGCGAAGTCCTGCAAATTTCGGGAAGGAAACCAATTATCAGTATCTACCATCGCAAGTAGCCAATCAATGAAGAACCAAATTAAGTCAGTGGGTTAATTCAGTCCTGACACCCATGCAATAAATTACTTTAGAATAAAAACAACTATAACATACCATTTTGGCATTGAAGAAGACGCCAATGCTTTCTTGAAAACGCTTGGTTATTATTCTGATTTGACAAATCTGAGTCTACTTCTCTTGTCCAGTCCAAAACTGATTCTGGGGGACCTGCAGCTCGAAAACAAAAAGTTTAAAAAGCAATTACATCAAAGTAATGGTCAGCCAAAAGCCAAAGAAATATAAAGTAACCATTTCCAATCGTTGTCCTCCTTAGCAAATTTGGATGAGTGTCCTCTTCATCTTCTGGAGCACTGAAGCTGAGGAGAGAAGAAAAAATAAACTGATCAGCACAAACACATAAGAATAAATACATGATTTTATTGGCGTCACACAGAATAACTTAAAGTGCAGCAACTGTTCCTGGCAATGCAATAAAAAATTTCATACAACAACAACAACAACCCTTATACCACTAGGTGGGGGCAATCAAAAATTCATAAAGATAATTAACTCATGTTTATATTTCAATGGATTATAGCAGTTGGATCTCCAAAGAATGTACTTATGGAATGAAACAATACAATCTGAAGGAAGATGGACATAACTAAATGATCACCATAGGGAGATAAACAACTAATGTAAAAGCTACCGAAAAACACATCTGAGAATTGCCCTCTTTAATATGAAAGCAGAGAAAGCAATGCCGAAAGTATTTACTGGCTTTCATGGTCAGAGGATGAAGCTGTTCTCCCATTATCCATCCCCGATTTGTACTCAAAAGAAATATATTTGTTACCATTTGAAGGCTGTGCACCCTGATGCTGCACAAATTGAGAGTTCAATAGCATCAATCAACACAATAGAAAAATACAACCTAACAAGATGAATGTACAAAATAACATACAAACTTTTCAGCAATGTATAAAGCAAATTGCCTTCTTTTTTTTTTTTTTAACTTTTCAACCAAATATATCAAAATGAAGTCTAATCAGAATTCAATAATACAGATAATGCTCATGCATACTTGAGTGATGCAAATGGATATAACATACCTGATCAATTACATATTCAATTTTTTCCTTCCACATTAGGGCCTCTTGTATGTTAAATGCTGCCATCTGCAACAGGAACCCAACTAAAAATATGCACACAACACTAATCGCAATATATTTTCACACAAACTTAACAGTTTGAAATAAACCAAGTTAGACAACCTTACTGGCACAACAATTTAATTTATAAGTGTGTCGTGTGTGCGTGCTGGTAAAATGTATGAGAAATAAATCCACTCACTGTAATTCGATGATGTTTCTCTTTCTTGTTGTAAACAGACAAAACGTAAACCATCTGCAAAGAAGAAAATAAATAAAGGTAAAAGGATATATAGGAAAACAATGTGGTAAATATACAACTCAAAGTCTCAAATTAGCTTCAATGGAGGTAAGTGCAAAGAGGATTAACAAAATACAGAACATGCCACTCAAAAAAGAGCATGCGGTCAAATTGTTGTTCAACTTTAGAATAACCAAAAAAAAAATTATTCTTAAAATTCATTTTCCTTCTCTTAAACATAGGGGGTTACCTAACCACTGGAAATTGCATACATCAACAGGTGAAATTGAATACCTCATAACAGCAGAAGGCTGCTGATGTAAGTTATCAGTAAGAGTTTGCATAAAGCATATACAAGATTAATAATAAAAAAATTCGCTGCAGCTGGCTCCAGTAGAACTAAGCCACAGCATGCAAATAAAAAATGCAGAAGTGCAGTAGTTCCTTTGGTAAAAAAGAAAGTGCAGTGATTCCACTCATGCAGCTAAAATACTCAACTATTAATGCTTATTTAGATCAAAATCGAAACAATTATATTCTACTACAAAAAGTTCAGAGTATCAACCATGTCAAAGAAACTTCTCATCTCAGAACTTTATAATGTTGAAAGCCTTTTTTCTTCATTTTTGCCAAACTGCATGACATTTGACGTTTGATGGATTGTCCTTTCATGCAGTATGCCACACGTATCAGTTTATAACATTGCCTCTCATTCCTATAATGCACTAGTTGCCATTGAGAATATTCCTACTCCCAAATGGCATTAAACTCTACACATCACTGTAGCAGAAATGTTGCAAACCAACAATTACTTTTGGAATTACATTGGCATATAATAAGTGTAGTTGAATATTAATGGATCGTTTCAGGAGCAGTGGATTCCTGCAGTATCCATTGCTATATTAAAAATACTCAATCAGAAAGCAATAATTAAAAAGATTTCAGAACTCACATGTCCATGATGGGTCTTCAAGCCTCTATCCTCCACTCTACAGTTGCCATCAATCAACATTGTTTTAATAGGAACCTAGTAAACATAAACAAACAGTTCAGTTTGATATCATAGTTAACACCCCCCCCCCAAAAAAAAAAACACAAAAAGGGGGCGGCTCATCCCAGAAGAAGGAAAGAGAAGAAATTAGAAAGCATAATTTGTAATAGCCGAAATATATGCTTACATCTACACTGTTATCTAAAAAAAATGTACTTGTCTTGCCTATCTTTTATACAGAAGGTTTTTAAAATACCGATAAAAAATCCACTCCAAGAAGTTGTCATTCTCCCTTTCTGAGAATAACCGAAAGAAAAACAGAGCTCCGGCAACTTTATCATAAGTCTGAAATTGGTAAAGGGGCGGAGAACATCGTTTTCTACCTGAACAAAAGTAGACAGAATATCAGGAAAATGGTCAAATTACCTGATTATCTTGTGGCTTCCTTTTGTAATAAGCTAGCAGCCGCGGCTCGAGCACGAAATATCTCATGTGAATAAACGATCGGCCAATTTTTCGCCGGCCATACCTCACCATCCAGCCTTCATAGACAACCTTCGACGACATCGTGATACTCAAAACGAAGTTGAAGGCCAAGCTCCCACTCTTTCGACTCCAAAATAATATACAAACCAACGAACTCCAAAAAAATATCTATTATACAAAACAATAATTTCCAACTGACTGATTCCAACAAAATATCTCGTGAAACTGAATGATTGCTATGCTTCCCCGAGATCGACGTCAGCTAAGTGACCTGATCATCAGTCATCGCGAACACAACGTCGTAGGATCATGAAGTCACCAGCAATCTCAAGCACCATGTCCGAGAAAATTCTCAGAATTCCGCATTGTCAATAATTCTTGGAGAATTCTGGAGCTCACGATCGAAGTTGGCCTCGCTTCTCGAAGTAGAAGACCAGAACGGGATCGGGGAGGGACCGATTTGAGGGGAGAGAAAGAGAGAGAGAGAGAGAGAGAGACGACGACGTAAGGGAAGGCGAAGACAAAAAGAGTGATCGAACGACTAGGAAATTCGGAGAAGGATGGTTGAGAGGGAGAAACACAAGTGGGAGATCCGACGTCAGGTGAAAAGGTTGTGTCCTTCGAAAGAGGCTTACACGTTCAGGCCAAAAAAAAATTCAAAAAAGGAAGAGGTTTACACGTGGAGATTTGTGATTCATTCGGTAGGTTGGGAGGGAAGAGGGATCAGCATTCAGCCCCCCGAATAAAGTCTTGTCTCCATTCATAAATGTTCGAAAATGTTCCAAAAATGTGGTATCTATTTTGGAAAATTTCTTGGCCAATGCTCTTCCGATGCTATTTAGAAAGTAGGAAGAAAATTTTTTTTCTTAAATCTGTCAAGTGATTTTATTAAATTTTTAATATGAATATATTATTTTATCTTTTATTTAGTATAATGTAAATAATTATTTATTTGAAAAGTATATATATTAAATAGGATAAAACTGAAAAGTTATTCTATTTTAATAAAATATTAATGCAGTTTAAAAAAAATTTTTAGTCTATGTGAAATATACTTAAAATACTTTATAAACAAAATCAAAGGGGCATTCAGAAATGCATATCTGATGATTTTTTTTTTTTTTAATTAAGCGCACACATCTTTCTAATGGCAACTTGTTCCAAAATCCAAATACTATCAACATTAAATGAGGATATTTTTTCTAACAAAAATTTAAACATTAATTCACAGAATAGTTGTAACCCAATCCTAGTTGATGCATATTTGATCATATTAAATTTTGAGTTGGACGTAAAAAAAAGTTTGCATTGTATTTTTATTATAAGAAAGTTGTGCAAATTTATAATTGTAATAATAAATAAAATTTTTATGATATCTTTTTTTTTTTTGCAATTCTAATTATTAACTAGTGTTTTTATATAAATAGTTCTAAAAAGTTGCATTATTTGTAAATTATAAATAATATAAAAGTTCACAATCCACCCCCTAATGCCCCACCCTACTCAGGCTCTAATACCAAATATAACGTCTTTAGGTTTCGAAGTTCCCTAGTTACAGCCGTAGCCACTCAAAAAACACGTTGACAAGAGAGAGGTATCCACAACTTTATTAGGCATGCTTTGTTCCCCTCTCCAGTTGATGTAGGACTTTACAATCCACCCCTCTACAGTGTAGCTGTAGTCATCCTAGGTGTCGCTCGTAAATATTGTCTGCTTTGGTGCAGCAGTAGCCACCGCATGGTTTTGTTTCCCTGGATGTAGATGTAACCACCCAGAAAATGTGTCCATAAGGGAGAAGTATTCGCACTCTTATAAGGCATACTTTGTTTCCCTCTACAATCGATGTGGGACATCACAATCTTGTTGTGTTGAGTTGATTAAAATGGTGGTGATTGATCATTTATGATAGCCACAAGTTGATAAAATTGTTGATATATAATGGCCGATTCCCAAATGAGTCCTTTATAAACAATTCGTATTTTATGAATACTTATTTGCTTCTATTTAGAAATTAGAGAGAATATTTTGTTAATATAAGTCAGCTTGTTAAATTTATTATTTGTATGAATAATTTTATTCTCAACGTATTGTTTGTTTAATTTTATTTTATTGAAATGCATATATATATATATATTAATATGGGTAAAATTAGAAAGTTGTTAATTTTGTCCAACAGGAAGTTGTTAAATTTTTTTTGTTGAACAAAAGTTGTTAAATTTTAAAACAAAATTAATAATATTTAACAAAAAAAAATTATTTCGGTTCTGAAGCAAAAGTGTCTATTAATTAGGAGAAGAGAAATAAATCTAGAGCTCCTATGAACACAGAAAAAGAGAGAGATCTAGAGGAATTGTGGTGCCCGAGCCCATAAATGGTTGGTGCTTGGTTGCTTGCTACCTTCAGTGTGGAATCGTTGACCACTTTGTTGACTCAAATTTAAACCACTTAAATGAAAGGGGAAATTAGCATTTATGATTGAGAAATTTGGATGTGTTATTGCATTTGCATGAGTCTCCACCAGGCCGCATATTTGGAATGAGGCGTTTTTCCAACTTGGAATGAGTATGACACGTATGCCCTTGTCATTATGTAGCTGATAATCAATATGAAAACTAATTGAATAATTTGAGTACATTAAGACAATGAGTCAAATTAGTAATAAGTGTTGTCTTTATTAAAATATCTCCGTTAATTAAGTGTATTAGTTAAAACTACCAATTGATGAAATATTCAATATACACAACTACTATAACAACTATTATAAAAAAAGGGTTAATATAAGAGATAAAATAAATTGGGGTTTTATATCTAAAATCAAATTGAAAGCCAAACTAGCTCTTATATTAAGTAGTATTACCTCTGGTTTTTAATATAAAAGCTAGTTGACTAATTTGAGTAAGATAAGAAAATTAGTTAAGTTAATTATTTGTAATAAATATATATATCGTCTTATCTAAAATACACTTACTAACCAAGTGTCATCTTTTGAGACACTTAATATGTGTAATTACTATAAGGACTATCTTGAGAAAAATAAATAAATATGAAAGACAAAGTGAATTAGTGTCTTATATTTATAATTAAATTAAAAGTCATTTATAATTAAATTAAAAGTCAAACTAACTCTTATATTAAAGACCAGAGTTAGTATATAATAAGGCAGGGGCATTATGGTAATTGGTGGGGGTGATTCGGGGTGTAATTGTGGCCAGCTAAGCTGGTCCTGGAGCCTTCAAAGTTCAAACTAGGCAGGTGAAATTGAATACAGACTATTAATGTTCATACTAATTTAAAAATTGATAACAGTAGCAGCATGTGATGTCTAATTTGACCAATTTTGCTTATCTTCAACTCTAAAGAATTCGGATTCATGCAATGAGTGATTGGTGCATAGCAATAAATAGTCGTGATTAGTTTAAAAATATAAGAAAATCAAAAGTTTATTGAAGTTGTTTTCTTTTTCTTTTTTATTGGCCAATTATTAGAAAATAGTTTTCTTAGGCATCACAACTTGCTAAAATCTTGGACAACATAATAATGCATAAAATTCAAAAAGTCCAAAACTGCCTGGAAAAAAAATCCAAAACTGCATCCTATAAAATATAGATTAACTTTGTTTCTCATACTTATTATTTTTTAAATATATATTACATTACAATTTTTTTTGCCAAATTATATTACAAATTTTTAATTCTTTGAAAAATGCCCATATAAAATGTTTGTCATAACAAATGATACTCCCTCTTGCTCAAAATATAAACATTAAATAACTAATTAACACAATTCAAAAAATTAGTTAAAATTAGTTAAAAATAATAAATAACTTATATCTCTAAAACACCATATTTATGGAGAAAGTAAATGGAGGGAGAACGAGTGGAAAAAGATATGAGAGAGAATGAGTAAAAAAAACAGAGAGAGAAACATGTAATTAATTAGGAGTAAAGATGATAAAAATAGACTTACTCTGTCTTTTTTTATAAGCAACATTGAACTGTATTATGTAGATCAAAAAATTAGTTAAAATTGGTTAAAGATAATAAATGTGTAAAAATTGAAAAAAAAAATTCTCCAAAATACCCTTATGAGGGGAGAATTATGTAAGAGTTAGTCTAATTGATATGTAATCACTTCATAACTTACAAAATCGTGAATTTAAATCTTACTATCAATATAAAAATCTTATTAGAAAATAATATAAGTATCTCTATAAATATTTTCTAAACCAGAAGGCACGTTCTGATCTTGTTGGGTTTTCAAAACCTAACCCGTCCAAATTTTGACGTGATGCGTCGTATACAGTAGTCATTACACTTCCCGGCTAGTGGTGGCTTAATGCTTGGTATTAATGAATGGTCAAAGAAGATGCAAAAGCTTGTGAGTTGTGACGGACCATCTTGAGACTCAAGACAGCATACCCAATTAAAAGGCTTTATAAAGCTTGAAATCAGAGAGTGAGCCAATGCTTGAGCTTGGTCGGCTTTTGATATACCACTTAGTTTCTTCTTATAATTTCTGGCAAAAAATATATTAAATTGATATATGTTATGAATATAATAATATCTTTGTGGATGTCCATATATCTCCCTTTATTTCCTATATCTCATATAATCTCTAATATCTTCCATTATCTCTATATCCCACAATTATCTCATATTATCATGTAATCTGTAGATTCTATCAAAGATGTAAAGCTGTGCCTATAAATAGAGGCCATGTATAATGTATTGGGTACTCTTGAATGGAATGAGAAAGACTCTCTCTTATCAATCCTCTCTTCCTTTGTATGATTCTTCTCTATTTCTTCTTTATTCATAACACGTTATCAGTACGAAGCTCTAACCAAGGTGCGTATGATATACTTTTCTACCCCATCATAATTTTAGAGCATCATCTTTATTATTTTTCTAGAGTATCATTTGCTCTGTTCAAATAAAAATACCTCGAGCATCATATATATGGTGTTTCAGAGTATTCGTATTCCTATTCAATTTATCTAGGATAATCTAAGCCATTATATGGAATTAAAAGGATTATCTACCGTTGTTTTAAACATCGGGTTCCATGGCTATGATTGGAGATTTTTTTTCCCCTTATATTTCTTATTGACTTGACGTCACTATTTCGATGGAACCCGAAGTTCCAATAGATACTAGCAGTATCCATAAAGATTTACCATCTAAAGTTAAATGGCCAGAAGCCATATAATTTTAAGTTTTCATCTTATTGTAACTAAATGGCCAGAAGCCATATAACTCAGATTTTTCATTCTTTTCAAATTAAATGGCTAAAAGCCATATGATTTTGATTTTCTATATTATAGCTTGAAGCTATACAACTTTGAGTTTTTATCTTATGACTAGAAGCCATATATATATATGGGGTTAATTCTCTATTTTTTTTAAATGACTTGAAGTCATATGTATTTGAAATTTTATCTTATTAAATAACTAGAAGTATTTACGTATAAATTTTCTATCTTATGGCTAGAAGTCATATATATTTGATTACTGTTATCTTATTAAATGGCTAGAAGCCATGTAATTTGAATTTTCTATTTTATGGCCAGAAGCCATATATATATAATTTTGTTTTATCTTATTAAATGGCTAGTTGCCATATAAATTTGATTTTCTATCTTACGGCCAGAAGCCATAGATATTTGAATTTTTTTTATTTCATTAAAAGGCTAGAAGCAATATAATTTGTATTTTCTATTTTATGGCCATAAGCCATATATATATAATTTTTCTTTATTTATATATATCATGTTGAATTTTCTATTTTATAGCCAGAAGCCATTTATATATATATTTAAATTTTCTTTTATCTTATTAAATGGTTCGCATTCATATAATTTTGATTTTCTATCTTATGACTAGAAGTCATAAATATTTAATTTTGTTATTTTATTAATTGGCCTGAAGCCATATAACATCAAATTTTTATCTTATGATCAGAAATCATATATCTTTAATTTTTTTTATTTTGAAATTAAATAGCTAGATGCTATGTATCTTTTTTATTTTATGGCTTGAAGCCATATAGTTTTAATTATGAGAAGGATCATTACATGGTTTGTTTATAAAAAAAAAAAAATTATGACAATTAGAATTATAAATAATGTAGCCCAGAAAACTAATAACTATATATGAAGAATGTGTTGGTAAAAGAGTTAGCCTTTTCTCTTTATTTCATGTTACATTTAATTAATTTAAAATTTAATTTTTATTCTTATTTTATTCTCATATATTCTTGACATTCATTTTGATATTTATTAATATTATAATTTCCTATTACTAAATGGCCAGTAGCCATTACACTCATATTATTGAATAATATGAAAATAATAACTTATGATATTTTTAAAGCCCCGAAGGCTTATGGTTCAAATATTAAGGAACACAGATGATTTTTAAAATAAATATTCATTATATAGAGTCTTGAAGACTAATAGCTTATAAATAGCCCTGAAGGCTTATGATTCAAATCTTCCTAACTATATAGTTTGATTTTTAGTCTTTATATATTTTTTTTGTTGAATTTATAAATTTATGAATAAGTTTTGAAGCATTACATAATATATACAAGGAAATAAAGTTTTTGAATAACGAAATATCGAGAAAATATATAAATTTTGTTCAAAAAAAAAATATATGCTTCATATTTAAAAAAAAAAAAAAGGGGCTATATCAAAAAGTGAAGTATATCATATAGTGAAATAATAATATATTTTAGATCCTGAAGAATTATATATAGCTTTTTTTTTTAAGAACTATATGTAATCAAAAAATTGATATAGTTCCAGAAGGACTAATAACAAAAGATTGATATAGTTCCAGAAGAACTAATAGCAAAATGTTGATATAGTTCATGAAGAACTAGTAACAAAATTGATATAGTTCTTGAATAACTAATGTAGTTCCCCCCATTATTTTTGTGGGCAGAAAAGAAATTGATAATGAAAAATTATGACCCACAAACATTTATATTAGAATATTTGCTTATTAAAGGGTCTTAAAGTGATAGCTCAATTAGATTTAAATCTATTATTATATATGAATCAGGAAGCATTTGGATTTTCAAGTTAAAGATATGTTATTAGCTTACTATATATTATTCACTGTATTTGAAATACAGAAATAAGAAAAATATATTTATATGACTCACACTTGAGGGAGAGATTGTTGAAATACAAGTGTGAATCATGTTAGGTGGAATTTCTTATTATTAATATTAATTTCATTCCTTATATCTCATGTTCCTTTTTGAAAAAAGCTCCAGAAGAGCCAGTAGCGCTCAACCTTCCATGAGTGCACAGGTTTCTACCATTTGGGTAAAAGATAAAAACTAATACTCTAGAAGAGTTATATCATTATTTATTATCCTGAAGATAAAATCTATAATTGATAACATATTCCTTATGGAATATTAAGGAAAATAAATAAATAATATAACATGGTAACAAGAAGTTTACCAATAATTGAGAATAATTTTACAATAAACCAGAAGTTTATGCATTCATAGTTTGGCATGACCGGTTAGATCATCCCGGATCATAATGATGCAAAATATCATAAAAAATGTGCATTGTCATTTATTAAAAAACTAGAAGATTCTTTAAAATGATATGTGATTCAAGAATTTTTATGTGTTGTTTGTTCTCATAGAGAACATCACTAGCTATGCTCAAAATCGGATCCGTACAGATTTATAATGTATCAGATTTATATATGGGCCCATTTAGACACCATGTAGACCAAAGTAATACTCTATAAGTGAAAGATGCATCTATAAAATGGTCACAGGTGTTTATGATCAACTTGCAACCTGAAGTTTGCAAATATGTTCAGATAATTACATTAAGTATACAAGTTCTTGATTATGAAATTAATACGATTCTTGTTGAGGTTGCTAGTGATTGTTCCTCACGTTGCTGATAATTATATGCTTAGTAAAAGCCTCTATAAGAAGCTAGATCAGAGTTTATGAGAACAGAATTCCTACTTGAGTGTTGGGATGATTGATTTTATATATTTTTGCACATAAATGCATCAAGCCAACAATGTATTGTGAATTCTCCCATTATATTTGGCTTTTGGTCAGGAGTCAAACATTTTTCATCTTAGAATATGCAATATTTATTATTCCATCGTAATAATGGACATAGGTGGATATTAAAAGTAAGTTGGGATCAATGTTGGATAAGAACCTCCTTATTCTTGTTTGTCTCTAAATGAAACAAAATAATGTTTCTAAAAGAGATTTATGGATTTGGGAGACCTACATTGCATATTCCCAATATGAGGGGGAGAAAATGTATAGTTGGAAAAGAGAACACATAAAATATACTTTCATTATCAAATGTAGATCCTCAAATATAGTAGTATGAACTAGAAGTTATGAAGTATTGCATTTGAAAACATTACTAATGTCTGCCAGATGCAATTACTGACCTAAATGAGAATTTTTAATTCTTATATTCCGGCTAAAAATGCTCCTATTCTTGAAGACATGCTAAAAGCATGATGTTATGATCGGTTCCAAAAGAAAATAAATAGGAGCAAATGATAATGATGATCATACTAAGGAGGCATGAATTGCAAAAGAGATTAAGACATAACTCTTTGACCCCTGAAGAGGTTTAAGTGTCTGAAATCAATAAAGAGATATCGATATATTATGTCATAAAAGAAAACGGGACCGACAAAGGAATAAAATTGTCGACAATAATTTGATTGATGATATCACATGATCAAGTGAGAATCTTATATATAAATCTGTTATGAGATGCAGATAGAAAAATGATTGGCCAACAGAAAACAAAATACGCAACATTATAACAGGAGATTTGTGTATTTCTAACCTAAACACCTGAAGTGTAAGGGGTATTTGTACAAGAAAAGAGAAAGAGAATGTTGTGGTGAATTAAAATTTTTATGTATATTATCAATCTAGCAATTTGATAAAATCTCATATGCGTCTAGAAATACAGTGACCCACTATGTAGTGAAATTATATGTGAATTCCAGAAGGATTCAAATTCTTGTATAAATATAAACGATCCAATACATGAATAGATATGGATCATAATGTATGAAAATTCTTGAAGGATTTAAGTTTCTAGAAGCATACAATTATGTTCTCAAGAATATCATTGAAGTAAGTCTCTATATGAGACATATGTAGTTAATATCAACTGAAGGAATGTTGTAAACTTATTCCAACTTGTCTGTTTATGAAAAGATTCAAAATGAGTCTGTTATCGATACTATTTATAATGATAGTATCACAACTCCTGATGAGTTTTCAAAACTACAAATTACTTAAAGAAAAAGTTTGAAATAAAAGCTTTGAGAAGAATACATATGGATAAATCACATCCATTATGCGGATAAGTAACATCCATCATGTGTTTCGGTAGTTGCAAGATCTTTAGATATGGGTTAAAGATCGATTTAGACCTTTAGAAGGTAATGAACAAATACTTGGTCCAGAAGTACCATGCTTTAGTGTCACTAGAGCACATATGTATCTATTTAGCCACACATAACTCAATATATCATTTGCTAGTTAGCATGATATAGTTTGTCGCTAATATAAAGATGATGGAGCGAAATTAAGAATATTTTTCATTTAAAGGATACCGTGGATATCCGAAAGTACCCACAACTAATTTTACTGGCTATGTAGATAAGGTATTTCTGTTTGATTCTCATGTTAAGAGATCACAGCATAATCCACATGTGGGTAAACTATAAAAGGACTATTCGTCTCATAATTTTTAGAAGATTATGAAATTCATATTTGACGTTTTTATCTAATTACAATATTTGGAAGGGTTGTTTGTTATATTAGACTTTGCAGGCTTCAAGATGTCAACTGATGTTGTCAAGAGGGGGAGTTGATACACGCTGTACTCTTTTTTCCTTGTCTATGGTTTTGTCTCACTGGGTTTTCCTAGCAAGGTTTTTAATGAGGCAGCATTGCATAGTGTATCAATGAATGATGTACTCTTTTTCTTTTGCTAGGTTTTTATCCCATAGGGTTTTTCCTAGTTGAAGTTTTTTTAACGAGGCACATTCATATATATTGGACATCCAAGGGGGAGTGTTATGAATATAATAATATCTTTGTGGATGTCCATATATCTCCCTTTATTTCCTATATCTCATATAATCTCTAATATCTTCCATTATCTCTATATCCCACAATTATCTCATATTATCATGTAATCTGTAGATTCTATCAAAGATGTAAAGCTGTGCCTATAAATAGAGGCCATGTATAATGTATTGGGTACTCTTGAATGGAATGAGAAAGACTCTCTCTTATCAATCCTCTCTTCCTTTGTATGATTCTTCTCTATTTCTTCTTTATTCATAACAATATAATGTTTTAAATTTGTTTTTATTAACTTTTTTCTTTATATTTATAAATCATTCTGGCATCTCTTTATTTTTTTCTCCTTTTAAAGAAAATTAAGTGAGGATAAAATTGAAAAATGATCTTTAATGACTCTACAGGTAACTTATATAATGAAGAATTGTGTTAGCTGATCAAAGATGAGGCTAAAAAGGTAGAAAAATCAAAGTTAATAACACAAATGTTGAACAATTAAACTTCAAATTTGGGTGGGGTTGGGGTTAGGTGCAAGAGTCTTCTAATTAAGGTTCTACAAACCAAAAAGATCTCCCACGGGGGCACCAAAAATCAGTTAGAAAGGACGAATGATATTTAACAACTTCCTAAGAATATTACGAACATTAATGAGAGTTAAGAATCTTCAGTTTTTTTAAATTTCAAAAAAGAATTATGTTGTTAGTTGAAATATAAAAAAAAATAGTGCTTGTCTTACACATTTTCCTTACTCATTTTTCCTACTCCCACTACTTGATTTATTTTTTTAAAAACTTTTTTAGTGGTTATCTTAGATACTTTATATACTTATCTTTTATGTTTTTTTAGCTAAAAGAATGAAAGAAACGAGTTAACAAATGCCAAAGATGGGTATCGAAAACATTTAAGATAATTGAAAATTAATTATTGCAGATATTTAAAGATAAATATTAAAACGGTAGAAATGAATAGGTAAAAATATTTAAGATGAGTAATTTTAAAATTTCAAAATATTTTGTTGTTATTATTGTTTTTAAAAGGGTCTGTAAATATCAATTATTTTTCCTAAAAAATTTACAACGTTGTTTTTAATGGAGTGAAGGGATTTGAATCCCTTGTGTTCTGCTAAATACCTTGCATGAAATTACATCAACTCCAATTCTGTACCAAACAAGCCATGATTTTTTTCCACTAGACTAGAAATAGCTCTGGTATTTATGAGGCAAAAGATGGTTTCAAGAAATATCTTCAAGAAGTTATTAAGATAAATGGTTGTGGTAACAAATTCTGAAAATTCCTCTGGTCCCTTTCCCTTCCATTGAAGTCACTGCTTTTCATTTGGAAGCTCTTTAACAAATCAATTCCTTCTGGGGATGTCTTAAATCAACATCATGTGCCCACTACTTTGTTTTGTGTTTTTGGTTGTTACTATCTGGAAACTTTAGAACACTTGTTCATTTTTTACCCCTATGTTCATGTCATTTGGTTTGGTTGTCTCTCAATCAGAATTGATGTGCAAAGCTATGACTCTTTTTTGCTATGGTTGAAATTAATAATGTCGCAACTTTCGTGAGATGAGCTTGATTTCAACTAAAGGGATTGATCATCTTTTTAAATGTGATATGGAGGAAGCGAAATCAGGCGCTACATGAAGGCAAAGTTGATCATCCTATGAAGGTGATAAAGGAAATTTGAAGTTGGGTTTCCTACTTCGGTATGGCTTTTTCTTCTCCTCAGATCTCTAAAGATAAAAGATCACCAGTCTCCATACTAACTTGTTTGGATACACCATCTGTGGGTAAGGAATTGACAATATTGATTTTCAAGAGGAAAATTAAAAAACAAACTTCAATGCATGCTATTATTCTATTCGAAGGCATTCCTGTCCAAGTTTTCAAGCTCCAACGAATCTTTATAGCTCCAGATGTTTTCAACAACTCTTGTTTGAGGCAAATATTGCTATGGGTAGTACACATGGGAAGAGACTTGTTTAAGGAAGGATCTGAACTTACATTGATTTGCTTCAAGAAGTAGCTCATGGATCTCACTCATGTTGGCAAAGCCTCAGAAGGGGGATTGGATAGTGAACTTAAACAACTCCTACTTTTGTTTTATAGAGTAATTGTTTCTAAATGCAATGACTATAGGTTTTTTTTAACCCTTTTTTAAGACTTTTTTACAAGTAACTAATCTTGTGATGTAGACTGATAATTTTATTATAGTGTTAATCATAATTTAATAGTTAATATTTTTAAATCGAAGCTTACTTGAGGGAGTTTGGATTTTTCCTTGGCTAGTGAAAAGATGTAACTCAGATAAAACACATTTTTCCCCCAAAAGCACCTCTTTTATGCAGTGCCATATTTGTAGGTAAAACACTAAAATCATAAAATACATAAACATATTTTTTTTTTCCTTTTAGAGGTTTGGGTTAGCATTTAAAAAATGCTTTTTTCCATATGTTTTTTAAAAATATTTTGGAAAAATTACAAATAAAAACCCTTCAATATATAAAATAGCTATTAGGGACCTTGAATTTGGAAAATAGCTTCAAAGGACCCTGTCCCAAATTATAAATATGAAATGATGGTGGAATGTCCAAAATACCCTTCTGTTTTTTTATCTCTTTCTTCCTCTCCAGATCTTCTTCCCAGCCGTTCCTCCTTCTCTTCCTCTCTCTCTTTGTTTTCTCTTTCCTCTCCAGATTTCCTTTCCTCTCCTCACTCCTTCTCAAAGTATATGAAACTCATAATATCCTTCGGTAGTCCTCTCTTCATTGTCATCTCCCGTCACTTTCTTCTTATCTTGCTTGCCTGTTCTTTCGTCGACAATGAAGCATCTTCCATCATTCTCTCTGTTGATGTGGAAGGAGAGGAGAGTCGGGGAGTTTGAGGGAGAGTGACAGTCATTTGCAATGCTTGTAATGTTGGAAATTGTGTCCTAGGGGCCAATCATTGTGCTATGAACATTGTTGATTTATGAATTTATTAATTATGTTATCATATTATTTGCATATTTACTGTGATGACTATCCTTAGATAACTCATGGTTTATCCTAAATGTCCCTGGTCGGTCATCTATATGGGAGCAGAGATGAAATAAGACCAGTATGACTTTGAAGATATATAGAGATATAAATCAAAGTCATAAGCACACGTAAGAGTACAAGGTGTTAGACTGACCCGCCATGAGAGAGCTGCATGGGTTAAGTCATAAGCTTCTCTCATATACAAACCATGTCACTGTACCTTTTGACCTGAGATCATCATGGATTCCTACATGAGAAACGCTCAGCTTTGACCTAGTCAAAAGTCACTTTTGACCGAGTGATCATAAAGACTATGTTCAGGCTTAGTGGTTTTTCATGCGGAGGAATGTGAATGGTCAAGGTGAAATTTGTCCCTCACATTCATAGAGAGATATTACTGGGCCCTTCGATGAGTGAGTCTGAGAAATGTATGGCCATACTATAATGGAAAGGTAGTTCCGTTTCTATACTCAAACTACTCAGGGATCGAGAAAGTAACGGTCATGAATAGGAGGATGACGTTCTCCATGCCTCATCCGTGACCAAAATGTCGTGTGACAAAAGGGACGTGATATAGTTGTATGAAAGGTTACATCGTTCAACGATGCTCATATGATTTGGGTAGTCGTGATGTCTTGCTAGAGACCGCTTACGACTTGTGAGTCATTATAGTTAATGGCCCACTGCCAACTTCATATGGGCCTACAGGGTCGCACACAAAATAGCCCAACACGAGTTATGATGTCCAGATTCATTGAATCTAAAATATGTCCAAATTCAATGAATAATATAGGGTGGACGTGTATATGTATATATAAATTCGTATATATATACATATTATATAAATATAAGAGATATTAATTGTTAGATTTAATTTATAAGGATAAATTAGATCTATATAAATTAATTCTGTCATATCTTTATTTTGAATTAAATAAATAGGTGAATTAAATCTGTGAGACATATTTAATATAAACCATATTTATTTAATTGTTCTCTTATCTGATTAGGCAATATTTGATATTGTATTAATTTCAGAATTAATTTAGGATTAATTTCGAAATTAAATATCATTCATAATACCTATAGCATCCTATATATTTGATATGAGGAGCTAGGGTTTTGAGTGAGAGAGTGAAAACACTTACAGATAAGAGACGGCCAAAAATAGAGAAGGGAGGACGGATTCTTCAAAAATAAACCCTAGAAGGACAAGAGGCGCTAGCACGTCGTTCGTGATTGAGAGCTATTCGTGTGGATACCGGTAGAGGAAGCCGACCGGAGTTGTCGACTTCGAGCGATAAAAGAGGCGAGTAGAGGCATCCTGAACAGCGGAATCCCCGAGCCACCAAGAGACCGAACATCGAAGGTAATGCTTCTTACTACTTGACTTAAACACGATCGGTAGATCCGGGCAAGGGATTGAAAATTTTAAAGTTTATTCCGTTGCACGTCTTTCAATTCCCTTCATGTAATGTTGCTTGTAATGTGTGCCATGATTGCTTGGTGCTAAGACAACGCCCAACAAATCTGGATTTTTATTCTTCATTTCTATTTTGATTTTCAGCTCGTGTTCATAATTGAAAATAACAAGTTTGGTAAGTTGTTGAAAATAACAAGTTGACAACTTCTGATACCCACTACGCGACAAGTTCAGTAACACAAATAACAAGTTTAGTAAGACAAATAACAACTTTTGATAAGCAATTCATAGAAATTTGAGTTTTTGTGTTAAAATAACAATATTTTCAGATTTTTTTTTTAAGCAGATGACAAGTTCTGATAAGCAATTCATGACAAGTTCAATAAGGTGAATGACAAGTTTAGTAAGGCGAATGACAACTTCTGATAAGCAATTCATAGAAATTTGAGTTTTTGTGTTAAAATGACAGTTCCCATTAGGTTTTTATACTTTTTCCGTTAAAATGACTGAATTTCCACATTGATTTATGAAATGATAGGTTCACAATAGAAAATGATAAGTTCTCATAAGATTTTCATACTTTTTCATACTTTTTTTACTGGAATTACAGTTTGCACATTTCTGACAGCAACCACTTCTGATAAAGACGAAATGACAAGTTCACAATGAAAAATGACAAGTTAAGTATGGCAAATGACAAGTTCTCATAACGTTTTCAGAAATTTTCATACTTTTTCTGCTGGAATTACAATTTGCACATTTCTGAAGGTACCCACTTCTGATAATTGCAAACGAGCTCTAAATTGTGGAAATCAAGTATGATGATTGTATTTCAGTGGATAAATCAATCAAGATGGGGATGTGAGGAACAAACGAGCTCTAAATACAGTGCTAAATGAATAAAGTTCTTGCCTTATATGTAGAATTTGATGGTTTCTGGTTCATATGATATGACAATTTACATTTGGGATTTCATGGTTAAGGATGCACTTGTGAGTAGATATGATCATCGTAGTGCATTTGCCGGTGGTGTTGATATGAGCATGTTTCTTGAGGGGCTTATGAGAGTTCTAGCGCTATAGTTTTATACATTAGGAGGAAATGAGAGGTGAAGTTGATGATAAAAGATGTTAATCAGAAGTGGTTGCTGTCAGAAATCTGCACATTATTATTTTAGCAGAGAAATTTATAATTGTATGAAAACGTGATGGGAACTTATCATTTTACATACTTAACTTGTCATTCGCTATTATGGACTTGTAATTTATTGTTTATCAGAACTGTTTTTTGTCAAAAATCTGCACATTGTTATTTCAGTAGAGAAATTTACAATTGTATGAAAACGTTATAGGAACTTGTTATTTTACATACTTAACTTGTCATTCGCTATTGTGGACTTGTCATTTACTATTTATCAGAAGTGCTTGCTATCAGCAACATGCAAATTGTAATCCCAGCAAAAAATGTTTGAAAATGTATAAAAATGTTATGGGAACTTGTCATTTGCCATAATTAACTTGTCATTTCGTGTTTATCAAAAGTAGGTGTTATCAAAAATGTGCAAATTATAATTCTAATAGAAAAAGTGTGAAAACGTTATGGAAACTTATCATCTGCCATACTTAACTTGTCATTTTTTATTGTTAACTTGTCATTTTGGATTTATCAGAAGTGGTTGCTGTCAGAGATGTGCAAACTGTAATTCTAGCAAAAAAAGTGTGAAAATTTATGAAAATATTATGGGAACTTATCATTTTCTATTGTGAACCTATCATTTCATAAATCAATGTGGAAATTCAGTCATTTTAACAGAAATAGTATGAAAACCTAATGGAAACCTGTCATTTTAACACAAACTCAAATTTCTATGAATTGCTTATCAGAAGTTGTCATTCGCCTTACTAAACTTGTCATTTGCCTTACTGAACTTGTCATGAATTGCTTATCAGAACTTGTCATCTGTTAAAGAAATCTGAAAATGCTATCATTTTAACACTGAAACTTAAATTTCTATGAATTGCTTATCAGAAGTTGTTATTTGCCTTGCTAAACTTGTTATTCATGTTACTGAACTTGTCGCGAAGTGGGTATCAGAACTTGTCAACTTGTTATTTTCAACAACTTACCAAACTTGTTATTTTCAATTATGAACACGAGCTGAAAATCAAAATAGAAATGAAGAATAAAAATCCAGATTTGTTGGGCGTTGTCTTAGCACCAAGCAATCATGGCATACATTACAAGAAAACATTACAAGCATTGCAAATGACTATCACTTTCCCTCAAACTCCCCGACTCTCCTCTCCTTCCACAGCAACAGAGAGAATGATGGAAGAGGTTTCATTGTCGATGAAAGAATAACTAAGCAAGATAAGAAGAAAGTGACGGGGGATCATAATGAAGAGAGGACTACTGAAGGACATTGTGAGTTTCATATACTTTGGGAAGGAGTGAGGAGAGGGAAGGAAATCTGGAGAGGAAAGAGAGAACGAAGAGACAGAGGAAAAGGAGGAGAAAAGGCCGGGAAGAAGATCTGGAGAGGAAGAAAGAGAAAAAACAGAGTGTATTTTGGACATTTCACTATCATTTCATATTTGCAATTTGGGACCGGGTCCTCTAAAGCTGTTTTTAAATGCAGGGTCCGTAATAGCTATTTTATATATTAGAGGGTCTTTATTTGTAATTTTCCCAAGTATTTTTGGATCAAGAAAAGTATATGAGCATTTTATTTTGGGAAAATTATACTCATGTCCCACAGAAGACAATTAATTTCAAAAAAGTCCCTAGAAATCCCGAAATGATTCCTAAGTCCCCAGGGACCTGTGTGTAATTAATTGTAATTGTGAAGTTACCTATTTACCCTCATTAATTTGAACCCAATGTAATTCATTTACAATATCAACAGTAGCTGTTGACAACCCGAGGAGAGGTGATTAACAACCTCTGCAATGCCCTTGGCATCTCACAGAGTGAGTTGTCAGGAGCACTGCCGATGTTGTTAACCACCTCTCCTAGGGTTGTCAACAGCCACTGTTGAGGTTATAAATGAATTGTTGCAATAAAATTAATGAGGATAAATAAGTAATTTCACAATTACAATTAATTACATACAGGTCCCTGGGGACTTCAGAATCATTACGAGATTTCTAAGGACTTTTTTGAAATTAATTGTCTTTTGTGGGATCTGAGTGTAATGTTTCTTTTTATTTTCAGCAACTTAGATGCCCTCTCGCTGCTGGCCGGGCCCCACAAAAGGTGGGACCTTGCGGCAAACTAGCGTTCAGGGCTTAAAAAGGGGCATGCTTTCAAGCATTATCTGGTTTCCAAACCGGACCCACTTGTACATTTCATGGGCACCTTCTCTTGTGAAGGTAATCCCACCACGCGAAATGCACAATAACAAAATTCTTCACACAAATCTGTAAACCACCAAAAGTTAAACATATATTATCCACTTATTCTTAATATAAAATCTGGTTAATTAATTTAAAAAATTAAAAATATTATTTAAATAATTATTTATAATAAATATATGTTATTTTTAAAAATATTTTTACTAATAATGTATATTAGCTAAAACTATTATTTGATGTAATATTTAACATGTGTAATTACTACAAGGATTATGTTGAAAAATAGATAAATATAAAAAATAAAATAAATTGAAATTTTATATTTAAAATCAAATTAAATGTTAAATTATTTCTTAATACTGAAAGTAGCATTTTATTGGCAAAGAAAACAACATATTTTATAATACTATTCAGCGAAAAGGTATTTTATATGTACTTTTTTGTACGGCTGACACACTAAAATTGCGTGATTCCTACCTGCCAGGGCTGCGCCACTCGCATATTTGGACCGGTCAGACCCGAACCCATCAGGAAATGGGTCTCAGATCCCATCACCACCACCCCTCGTATCAGTTTTTCCTGATTCGAGGAGACTAGGAAGTTTTTTCTTTTTTTTTTTAATCCATGGAATCATTGCAATCGCAAGAGTGGGGAAGAGAGAGAGGGAGACAGCGGACTCTGTTTATGCTTTCTGCAGCCAAACCAATCCCCCTTTGATGATATTGTAAATCATTACCGTAAGCTTCTTAACCCCTTTCATGATTGTTTTATTGTTCTTTTTCCTTTTCGACTTTCTTTATTGCCTTATGATTCGGCGTAAAGTATCTAATTGTTCATCTCATATCAGTAGCAAAATCTCAACTTTTTTCTTTGCCCTCGTGCTCATTTAGTCTCTACCCAAAGAAGAAGAAAGGAAATGGTAGTTCTGCTCTAGTCATGTCTACAGGAACGAGACGAGTTAGGAATTGTTGGGTTTCTTGATGGTATGAGAAATTTCCACAGTTTATCGATGGATCTGTTTTTCTTCTTCCTCCTCTAGCATGCCTTCTCGACTGTAAATCATGCTTTCGAGTTTTTTGCTTTTGTGTTTAGCGGTGCCGCGGTGGGACTGTTCTGTTTGCTATCTTTGATCTTGATATATAAAAAAATTTACCGGTTTCCTGTATTTATGAACACCTGGAAAAATTTCTTTTCCCTTTTCCAGCTTCCAAGTGATCATTTCACGTTGACTTGGTATTAAGGGAGTATCTAGAAGCTGAGTTGTTTCTAGTTCGTTTAATTAGCAGAATTTCTGTGTGTGTTTACCGCGAAAACTGATGGCCATGGAGGACCTGTTTGGTTAGTGGCGCTAATTGGCGTTGATTGCTAAAAGCAGATAGGAAGCTTCCCAATCTATTTCCCTCGTGAACTGTTAGAAAAAGTACAAAAGAAAAAGGGTATACTTTTTTCCCGCACTCCTGTTAGAAATTACACAAACTTGTAAATATATATTCGATACAAAAGCTGTAAAGCATGCTTTTTTTAGCTTGTTCAAGTCTATCCATGGCTGCTAGTCGAAGTTTCAAAGTTGACGTCTGAAACTGATTTCATTCAAAACAGGTGTTCATCTATATTTTGGCCAGTATCGGAGAAAAGATATCCAGAGAGTTGTAAAAATATATCAGAAAGATGGGATCTTTCAAAGGTCATGCATTGCCAGGGACACTGTTTCTTCTAGTAGGGGCTTGGCATATATGGGGTGCTGTGGTGAGATTTGTATCTAACCCAAAAACGTTTCGGGTCCGGGTCTGGAATCCCGTGAATGGCTTTGATGGAAGATTCAAGCATTTGGAGCTCTATGTCATATTAATTGGTGCTTTCATTGACCTGTGCGTCGAGTTCCTGTATGCGACCCATCTCAAGTTTACTGTAAAGGGGGTTTTGAATCCTTCTCATATGAACAATTTCGAACACTCTGGGATGCTTCTCATGTTTTTTGTCTTCAGTATTGTTACCCTGCTCTCGGAGAAGACAAGGTTAGTCGACTAGTTTTCTTTGTCAATTTTACCCCTTTCATTTTCCATGATGTTTCTGGCAATTTCCTGTGCATGTAAGATATCGTTTGCCTTTTTGGGTTCTCACCAAAAAAAAAAATTGGTAGCTTTTTGGCTTTGGGTTCGTGAGGTGATTCAATAGTTAAAATTAGGTGAACTGGAAATTTATTAGGTGTATGTGAGGCTCAAGGCAATTTTCTTAGATGGGCTGTTCCTGTAAGCAGTACTTTCGAGATTAGGATGTTGGGTTTGATGTTTTTCTCAGGTGTTACGTCTTATGATTTTTTGAGTAGGAAGATTTAAGCGTCACATCTAGTGTTTGATTGCATGATTTGAATCACGTAATGTGGGCCAATTTATTGGCAAGATTCATGAAACTGATCATTTTTTAGAAAGACGGCATTATGACTTCCAGTGACTTCCCCAACAAGGATAAGTCATTTTATCCTAATCATTTGCTATTGCCCTGCACAATTTGTATCTTTCTCTTCCCTCGTTTTCTCAATCTTCGGTTCAATATAATTATTTATTTTTCTGATTTGGATCTATGGACCCCTTTGCATCACCAAAAAATCATTGTCTTCCAATGATTAAGATTCGTCGCATATAGGGCATGAAATATGATTCAATATTCACTGGCATTGCTTTAAATTCTTAAATATTGTAATAGAGAACTATTAAGAAGAATTCACTCAACACAGGTTAAATTCTCTCCTTTCTTTACAAGTAGAGTCCAAAGGTCCAAGAACCTGCACTATAGGGGAAAAGTTACCGCTTCCAAATAGAATAAATTTTTAAGTTGAAGTGATTTTAATATGATATCCGTTTATCTACCACCGAGTGACCGAGAATTCTGGCCATGTTTTGTATGATTCATGAAAAAAAATTCCTTTTCCTTAACATTGAAATCGAAGTATGCAATACTTACGCCCCTGCTATTAATACTCAACAGTAACTGTCTCTTTGTATGCAAAAAAAAACATTTATCATTTGCAAAATCGCTTTATTTTTTTTAACCATTTATTTCCTTTCTCTGTTCCATTATCATTTTAACCTTTGGTTTATCCATCTCTTAAGTGAAGATCCATAATAAATAGCAAGTATTTTAGTATCTATCCACTTTCCAACGTTACTAACCAGCTTCATTTTACAAATTTCTTTCTTTCTCCGTATTCAGATTTTTTTCATTGCCGGAAGGTGCTCTTTGTTTCATAGCCGCCACAGCATTCTGTGCTGAGTATCTTCTATTCTACTTTCACTCAACAACCCACAAGGGCCTTGAGGGCTACTTTCACACCATCCTTGTGCTTCTCATAGGACTTTGCATTCTGTCTGCGATTGCAGGTGCCATCTTCCCTACCAGCTTTCCTGCAGATTTGTGCAGTGGCATTGCCATAACCCTCCAAGGCTTTTGGTTCTGGCAAACTGCCTTTGTTCTTTATGGCCCGATGATGCCACGTGGCTGTGTGCTTAAAGGTGATGAAATCATGTGCCATTCTGGAGACAGTGAGGTTAGGGGTGAATTGCTTGCCAACTTTCAGCTCTTTCTTTTGGTGTTAGGGGTTCTTGTTGGAACTATTGTAGCATATCGCTTTGCAGCTTCAAGATACGGGGATTCTGATGCGAAGAGGCTGCATTCTGTTCAGGATGGATCAGGTCATGACTGAGTTTAGTAGTCTCTCTGCTATATCCTGTAATATTCCAATTTTTTGACTGGTTACACGAGGAATAAGAGCATGGTTTCTTTTAGAACTTGTATTTGCTTAATGAAGTTGACGAGTACATGTGTAGTATTGTAATTAGCTGAAAATTGAGTTTTTTTTCCCAAAAGGACTTTCAGGGATTAAATGTAAAACAGGGACACAAAAAAAATGGAGATGGTATTCTTTTTTCCTAACATTTTTTGGGGGGGGGGGGGGCGCTTTGTAGCTGGTTGGGGTTTCTTTCACGAAAAACTCATAGTAGGGTTTTCTTGGAATGCATTCTCATCATTGGATCACCAGTCTCCATACCACCATGATTGACTTGGGCTAAATTCTTGTACTGCAAAATCTCGGGAAATAATTCATCAAAGAGCTGAGCCGTTAATGCAAGAAAGTTAACAAATGAAGGCTTGAATATGCTTGTAACAAGTGCTTATAAACGTTTTCACCTAAATTGAGACAATTTTTTCATATAATTCTCTTTTGAAATAATAAGGCCTTAGGGTGGCCCCACGGCAGAAGAAGGAATTCGTTACAAAGAGGTTGAAATACGGTGTTTTTTTTTTTAATTTTTTGCCTGGGTTATTATTGCTTCGTTTCTTTTTGTTATCATTCTAACTTTTTCTTCAGAGGCATAAAAGACATCTCTTGTTCACAAGGAGTCCCCCCCCCCCCCCCTCCAAAAAAAAAAAAAATTTCATGTACCAAGCATTAGAGTTGAACCGTGGCTTATGTTACTCACGTAGCCGGATAGCATTTACGCTAAGTGTACTATTTTCTCAGACACAAGCACCATGAACTGATGCAGCACAAGGTAATTAACAGTTCAACTTCAAGGACAAACACAGGTCTTAACAATCACTTAATCAGGAACAGAGTGATATCTACATCATCAGTTCGCTAACACTGAGTTAAATTCTGTCAACAAGCTTTCCAGTAGGGAACGTAAAGCAGAAATATTTAGCAGTCATCAACGGTGCCCCATTACCTCCCCTGTTTGTTGTGTGAAACTGTGAATCATGAAGCTTCACTTACAGTCATAAGACCCTATGCCAGCACATCCTAAACAACTCATACATGGAAGATTTCTTAAGTCAAGCATCAATAAGCATTCATCAAATTCAATACATTAGCTATGCTTCCTATGTTCCATTTTACTTCTTCAGTATGGAACAATTATGGATTCAATAAGCTCCTGAAGTGGAGCCAACTCCTTCTTATCGATCAGCCCAAACTCCTGTATGAATAAGACAATTATTAGTATCTAACTAATCAAACCGATAACTAAAAAGATTTTCTTGAACATGATGGAGATCAATATTAGCCAAGGAAGGAGGTTCCTGACTAGCCCTTGGGAAGAAAAACTAAGGGCATATAGGACTATTGGAGCTCACACAAGGGAGAGAATGATATTGTCAGCACACAACAAACAGATCCAATCAGCACAGAAATAGTATCAAACTTACACAAGTGAAGAGTATGAAATGCTTGAAGCATGTGTTTAGGTGGGCCTCCTCCTTAAGACTCACAATTTTTTGGAAATGGGAATGGTATATGTGAGCATATACACGGAACAATCGCTTGAATATTGTCTTCACAACATCCTTGAAGTTAGGGGGAAAAGGGGTACCTACATGCAAAATTCCATATATTAGAGTACATAGTTAATGGTAATCATTCTAAGTGTTTACCAATCTTTAGGAAACAAGAAAACACAATCTTTACCAAGCTTCTGAGGGAATATGGATTCATCATCAAGCTGTGCTCCAATCCAGTCCATTAGATATTCCACATATTTTGGAGCAGAAACTTCAATAGGTTTCTTGATTTGTACACCATCTGCCCATCTATACTCGTACCTGTAAGGTTTTCACGTGAGAAAACAGAGAGAGCCACACACACAACTTTAGAACAGATGACTTTGGAATGGCCTAGGAGCGGAGGGAATCATCATTAGCATTAACAGAATGATATTGACAAGAAAAGCACAAGGAAATATAGTGTTTTGACAGTTCAAATCACAAGTAGAGAGCTTACACTTGTACACGCTTGTATAAAAGATTCTATTGCACTCAAGGAAGAAAATGTGTTCCAAAAGAATTCTAACTACTATAACCTTTATGTAGCGAGAATCATTAGGCTACTATCTTGCTCTTCCAATTGTCACGAGATGTTTTAAATATTGACTCCTCCCCGCCCCCCAAACAAAAGAAAAGATTTTTTCGGCTCACAACACAAGTAGGAAACGCACCAGCTTTCTTTAAGTTTCATCATAAGGCCCTTGGAAGAATGGATAACTTTTAAAATTTGGTTTACATGGGTTTTGGTTCATTACACAATCCATCATTCTTAGTTTTTTTACATGCTGCCTCAAGTAAGGAAAACACATCTCAGCTAAATGAATTAATGAAGTGTATCACTCAAAGACTTGGATGGTTGGCAGTATCATCTAACTGGATTTCAATAAGCATATAGTTAAAAAAAATCACCACAGATAACTTTGAAAAGACTTAAATATCATGCTGGATAATTGTTTAATTAAAAGAAAGCAATCAATTAGTTCTGTCATACTTGGGTCCAGCAGACATTGTCCGGCAATTCTCAGGAGTACAGAACTCCGTTAGGGTACCATAGAGCAGATTCACCTGGTTGAAGAAGTCCACAGCTGCAATGTGGGCCAGAAACAGTAAAAATAACTCCGTCAGTATTGTGATTATGCATACTAGGGATAAACTAAGACAAAACTGCAACAGTTAAACATGCTGTTCTCAATAAAGCATGAGAGAGAATGTAATTTACTGTTGACGGCAAGCCACTCATTTAAATCCTCCCCAGGAGGTAGCTTTACTGCTTCCCTTAGATTTCCACTTCCTAATGTGGCATCAATGTGCTGTCTAAGTTGCGCTCCCTGCAAAACAACACAATAACAATATCAATGAACAATATGCAACAACTTGGATGAGCACGTCCCTGAATATGCTTCAGTAAAAGGGACCAACCTTGCTGCCAGAAGGTGCACTCTTTTTTGGTCGGAATGTCCGCTGGCTTCTGTTACAGAATAACTCATAAGGCAGAACACACCAATATAGGGGTGGAAGAGAATCAATCTAAACAGAATCACTATTATTACTGACAACGTTCATGGCACCTTTGACAAGGTGGAGTTTGTGTCTGTGGAAACTGGATCACCTCAGAGTTCTAACACTATACAGAAAAGTTTTATGGCGGATCTTTTTGATTTGATTACCCACATTATGAAAAGATGACATAATGTGGTGTGCTAAATGCTGAGCTGCGATTGTGGCAGTCCCAGGTGTAGACGGACTAGTAATTACCATGCAACGTGATGCCCCAAACTTTTGCACCTACGTTATAAAAGCACAGGTGCAAATTTCATAATATGGATACTTAGTTATGGAATATCCTGTACAATTTTTCAGCATAAGAGCTTAAATGGCTTGTCTAGGCAGGACCATGAGTGTTCTTCACCTAGTCATGATCTCAAAAGACACATTCAAGGGAGAACGTTACAATGGAAGCTTGGCTGCACAGATTAGTTTGGCTGTATGGATCTCAACAAGGACACATTCCGTAAGAATATTAATGTAAAATGAGGACCTTCAAACATTTTACATTAGAATTTAATTATTGAAGACAAGGAATATTACTACGGAAACTTGGCTGTATTTATTAACAAAAATAACTCCAGATTGACAACATATCAGATTCCGCAATGACAATTTGCAATGATACAAGTTAAATAGCCTACTCATTCTTATTTCATAATTGGAAATTGAAAATGCATGGTCAGCTTAATCTAACATATCTGCAGATAAAATAGGACAAGACCATTGTGGTAGGCTGGTAGGGCTCACACTAGGGAATTAGCAGTACTCATTATTTCATTACTACCAGAAGTTTGATCCTCATAGACCCAGATTGTCTAAGCAAAATACAATCTCAATCAAAACAAGAAGATGAGGTTGCAACAGCAAGCACTACAAGACATACACAAAAGTAATTCAACCTAATCTAACATTGTGTTGTTGGCCCCAAAAAAATTGTCATCTTTGGAGAGAGTAAGTCAAGACTCAAGACAGTTTTGTTGGGCCGGTCGGATTCAAGAGGAAGAATCAGAAACAATCATGATTACCCAAAGTTTGATCCTACTTGGCCTTTCTAAGCAAAGTCCAATCTTTGATGAAATCAACAAGATGAGGTTGCGACAAGCCAGGAAATGGGAGGTAATAATTAGTTCCCAAAATTGTATCCTTCATACACTTGGAAGGTCTAATCAAAAGCCACTCTTGATTAAAATGACAAGATGAGGTTGCCCACTCGCATTCGTTTTTTGATGAGACAGAAAATGCGGACGCGAATTACAACACATGGCGAAATTTATACAATCGGATTCCGATATTAGACTAAATCCAGAAAGAGCTAAAAGATCACCAGATTGTAACAACTTTGCAATGAACAAAAGTTACCCACTAAGGCAGATCGGATCATAGGACATCTAAGAATATAACCATTCAAAGCAAAATCAAAAGACTGAAACAAAAAAAAAATACTCAATTAGGAAGGCGCTCCATAAGCATGAATTATTGGTCAAAATCTAAGATCTTACACCCACCTGCCTATACCGAAGAGGCTCATGGCTCGGATGGGAAAGAGAGGATATGTACAGAGTGCTTCTTCCCTTCGCGTCTGTTTCTTCGGGGATGCCCCTGGACTCAAAACTCAGCGGGTCTTCGCTCTGGCTCGGTACCCAACAGGAAAAAGTTCCTAACTTTTTTAATCAGAGAAAAAGTTTCCATCTTTACTTTTTTGGAATTACCGAATTAACACCTAGGGAAATTTTAGACTTATAGTGACTTTTAGGCTTGTCCCTGAATTATTACGTCAAATTTATTAGAATACAAAACACCTTGACTTTTCACCCAAAAAAAAAAAAAACACCTTGACAGAGAGAGTTTTGTCGCAATTTTTAAAAAATACTAGTATAACTAATTATATAAGGAACTCTATGGAGATATTATAAATAATAATATTTTTATATTTTAAAAGTTTAACTTGGACAATATCTTATTGCGTTTATTTTAAATATTTTCGATTGACAAATTTTAAATTAAATATTAACATAATACATTTAATTACAAAATTATTATTTAAATTCATTGAATTAACAATTGTTGTTAGGGAGATTAACAGGATTATTATTAAGGGAATAAAAATTATGGCCAAAAAAATTAAGGGAATAAAAATTAATTTTATAAATTTAAAAAATTAAATAAAAAATTTCATAATCACTTCCGTCAAGATTGTGCTGGCTCTGATACCACTCGGGTGTTAGCTGAAGGACCAAGCTAACATCTCATCCAGGAATGAATCTAGAAGATCTCAAGCTCGCTAAAGTAAGTTTCGATTTTGGTTTTTTAAAATTTTTAATATCAATATTTGAATGGCAATCCTTGTACTTGCCACGTGCCCACGTGTAGAAGCGCCGGCCGTGATAAGCCTTTTTGGTCCTTGGGCGGCATCCAGCTAGATATTGTCTGTTAAGTAAAAACAAAAAAAGAAAAAGGAAAGGGAAATCTTTGGACTTAAGGCTTGTTTCCTTAATTTAAAAATCAGAAATTAATTTTTAAGTGAGCAAAATTATAGCCGATATAGGGCGTAAAAATCATTCAACTAATGGAGAATTTTTTGTTTAAAAAAAAACTAATGGAGAATTTAACAGTTGGATTACATAAATAATATTACATTTTATTCTTAATATAAGAGTTTGTTTTATTTTTATTTTAGTTTTAAATATAAGACCACAATCTTCTTTGTCTCTCATATTTATCTATTTTTTTAATATAATCATTGTAATAAAAGTATTTCTAACCAATACACTTGATTAGCGAAGATATTTTTAAAAAGACAATACTTATTTATTACAAATAATTAATTTAATTAATTTTTTTAATTTATTTAAATTAGTTAACTAGTTCTTATATTAAGCATCAGATGTGGTATTATAACTTTGTTGAATGAGTGAACAATATAGTGATTAGCATAAAATATGTAATTATAACAAATTATGAATCATAAATAGCGTGATTGTGATATGCCAGCAACTCTTTTAATCATTTTTTTTCAGTTTATGGAAAAAAATAAAAGCGAATGGATTGCGTTCGCATGCCTTTGCCCTTTTGACAGCGGAAAATAAAATAACAACGGTAAACAATAAACCGAAATAACGTGTGAATCTCACAATAGAGCACATGGCCAGTGTGTAGGAAGGGCCCTCTTAGATATATCTGGCCATTTTTTATAAGGGACTTAATAGCCTCCCAGTTATTTTATAAAAATCAATGAAAGTTGAGTCTAATAAAAAAAAATCGATCCCTCACAATATAATAATTTAATGTTTGAATTCCTCCTAAAAAAATATGCCTATATTTAGCATCCCACCATATATCAATCTCTCTAAAAGGGTGATTGGATAAAACTAAACCATGGTTTGGAGAATAGCTTTCTAGAGAATAGATTCTGAAGAAATGGATTTTGTGAAAAAAATGACTTTGAAAAATAAAAGTGTTTAGATAGTTGTTATCACAAGCACTTTTTATATATACAAATTACTAAAAAAGACATAAGTTAAATAAATTACATAAAATATAGATTTTATGATATATTTTAATTTGAAGGAATAAAATAATATCTATTTTTACTAACATAATTAATACTAATACATAAGATAATTAATAATTAATTAATATGTGTATATATATTTATAAGATATAAGATTAAATATGTTTAAAAAAATAATTGAGGGATGTTAAAATCATATTATTGTTGAGGTTTACTCTGATAGGTACAATCATACTCTCTAATTTGAATCAGAAGCAGAATGGATTTACTTCTCCTGAAACCATGGTTTTGGGCTCCAAAACGATGGTTTTGGTCCAAACCATAATTTCAGATTATTTCTCAAAAATTGATGCTGTTTGGGTGATATCATCCACCCAAACCATGGTTTTGCTTCCCAAACTATAATTTTAGGGCACCCAAACAAGTCCTAAGAAGAAGATAATTGACCAATTTCTTTTTTTGGCCAACGATAACTAACCAGTTCTTAATTGCCAAAAGTTATAAAGTTGGGGAAAACTTAGATACTTTTTTCATGAACATCTTAAAAAACTTTTTTATGAACGTTTTGAATCAACTACTCAATGATGGAGCAAAGCCGGAAAACTGTAAGGTTCGGGCATTAAATTTTTTCTTTTAAACGGGAACGTATTTAAAAGGATTGACCTTGTAGAGTTGAGGACTTTTTATAAACTTTTTATTTTTTTAATTTTTTTTATAATGCTAATATTTTTTTAACTGTTAACGATATTTCAAATATTTAGTTATTATTATTATTTTAAAATTAAATTTCATAAAATTGTTTAATTTATTTGGTCTTAGACCATAATTTGTTTAATTAATTTTTTTAAAAATATCTCACATGTGTTGATATTTCCAAAATATATATATTTGATAAGAGAGTATACTTATGCAATCTGTGATTCTATAATTTGAATTAGAAATTTATGAGTTTCAACAATAATATATCTCAAACTAAGGTAAAATAATAGTTAGACAACAAAATATAAAAGTGAAATTTCTATGAAGAAAAAAAACTTGATATTTTTTGCTCTAAAGAAAAGTATACTCACAAAAAGAGTAATCGATGATAGTGATGACAAAGTTTCAAAAAATTGATAACTGTATTTTGTTTGTCTATTGCATATTTGTAATATTGATAAAACTTTTGGATGTTATTCTCTTGGATGTTTTAAATGTTTTTAGATGTTGATAGATATTTAAATATGATATTTTTTATATTTATAACTTAATTTTATTCATATTTATGTCTTTTATTAATAATTTGATTGCTTTATTTTCATTTTTTTTATAAAGCATGTGAAAAATATAAAAAATTGTATTTTCTCTTAAACTACTAGAAAGCTCGTGGGTTGGTCTTGAACCCATCAGCTTAATAGCCAAGTCTAACAAAATGGAATATTTCTGAAATTTTAGCCATGCAGAACTGGTCCGTTTAAACCCGCGATCCTATAAAGTTAACCCGTATTCCTAGTATTATGACTGAGTCATCGTGTTTCTCATCTCACTTAATTGAAATCCCTAATTCAAATCTATTATCAATTCTAAGATAAGCAATAAGGGTTGGATTTAATTAGGAGAATGCATTAATCCTTCACAGTACAATTTATAACCAATAAGGGTTGGATTTAATTAGTAGAATGCATTAATCTTTCACAACACAATAAATTAAGGTCTGAGTCCTTATTATAAGAAGTTTTCATATTTAATGTTTGACGGTACTTCGAATAGAATTACTTTTAATAAAGAATACGTGTGCCTATGAAAAAAACAGAAGAAGAAAAAAACTCTAATATGCAGGCAAGACATGCAGTCAATACACGTATCATACTCTATTGAAATGTGCTTAGAAGCTAAGTTCTATGCCACGCATCAATAGCCTTATGGCCTCTTTAGAAAATACCAAAAGTTGGATGATTAATATTTTATGAATTGGCAACATTATGAAGTGCTTTAATGGAATCAGGAAATACTAGAAATCTTAGCTAAAGGCGTTTTTAATTAATTTTCCTGTCGATGCCAAAAAAAAGTAATTTTTTTAATATTCATTGGACAGTTTTAAAAATGTAGCAGGAAAAACACTATATATGCGTTGGAAATGCCGAACGAATGAGCGCGAAAATAATTTATTAATTCGACACTATTTACATTAAGGTTTTTACAATTTTCAACTTAATCTTCGGGATTTCCATTTCCAATTGAGCTTTTTATGATTTATAACTTTAACAGTGCATTTTTGTAAATCAGATTTTTATTTAAAAAACTATCAGCAGAAAACCAAGATCCTTATCTAACAAATTTTCAAAGTATTAATTAAAACGCAATCAAGGTTGTCAAACTCACGAGTTTAAACGAATTCGTAAGAATGAGATAAACTCAAATCGTAAACTCGTAAGAGTTTATTTTTATTAATAAACTGGTATTAAAAGTACATGTCAAATAATTAATATAAAAAATAAAAACAATTTCATTTTAATATATTTTAAATTTAAATAATTAAAATTATATCCAGCAATGATCATAATTTATCACATTCAATAAAAAAATTTCTATAAAATTCATATATAAAATCACTAAACATAATCAAATCCAAAAATCTAGCACGAGTTTAAGAGCGAGTCGACATAATTTTGTAAGTTTAAAACGTAAAAATAGTAAACTTGATAAATGAACTCGTAAGTTTAACTGAGTTTATAATTATCACGGGTTTAAGAGTGAATCGACACGATTTTATTTGCTAAAAACGTAAAAACATTAAACTCGGAGAGTTAACTCTTGAGTTTGACAACAATGGCGTCAATACCGTTTTTATTCGGTCCCATATTTCATTTTCCCTTCTTCCCTCTATCATGTCGCTGCCTATAAACTATACAGTTTTTATTTTTTGGGGAAGAAAACTAATTTTAAAATATTGTTTGAAACTTTTTACAGGACTTCATTACAGAAGTCATAAGTTGCTGAAAACAAAACCTTTGGTTCATAATGGACATGATCGCTAGTCACGCTCCGCATCATAGACGCTTTTGTTGTTATTACTTCATGGCCATATTGAACTTCACATACATTGATAACTCGTTTTATTTGGCTTTTAAGGTAACATTATTTATAAATTGCTCCTAAAAAAATTAAATATAGATAAGTCTCCCAAATTTTATTTAATATTAAAGAGTCCTAAGAAATTTAATATTTATTTCTTCTGAGTTTTCTTGTAAATCACCTCATCAGAATTAAAAAGAAATGTTTAAGTTATTCACTTGGTCTGAAAATAAAATAAATTTATGATTTTTATAATTTTTAGATTAACTTATTTTAAGTGATTTTAAGTCCTACATGCATGTGATGGGAGAAGTTTTCATATTTTCATTGCAATATCTCTCATGTTAATGGCTTGTGTGTGCCTACATACTCATTTTATCCCATTTATAAGTTACTTTCAATATGTTTTATATAGATAAAAAAAAACCTTAAATTTTATTAACTCTCATTTAAAATTCAATAATTTTTTAACTCTATCCATATTTAATATGCATTATAGTTTATGTAAACAAAATCAACACAATATTAATAATGAAGGATAAAACTATACATCTATATAAAAAATTTCTCTCAGTACCCTGTAAATAAAATAAAAATATTTTCTCTTCTATAACATGCCCGATAATCCCTTCGGTCCTATATATGTGGACAGCGCCTGGACTGGCCTTATATATAAGTACTAACATCTTACACTGTGTGTCTGTTAAAAAATTAATGCAATTTTTTTTATTTGTACCCCTAGTTCATCGCATGCCTCTCTGTGCTTTTCTTCCTGCTTATTATCCATCATTTATTTTCTTATTCATTATCTTTATAAATAAGAATATACTTGAAAAAAAATTATATTTATTTAATACTTATTACTTCTAATTAATTTGAAACAACATTTTATCGGCTCAATTTTATCAGTTGTTACCTGTATATAAGAATGGAGGGAATAATGACTAGAAAGGAGTACAAGTTTGACTTATAAGTTGTCAAATGTGACCTGTAAATGATACAGCATGACTGGTATTTTCTTCTTCTTTTGCCAACTTGTAAAGAAGTTTCGCTTTTTTCTATAATGAATGTTTGACTTTTAAATATTAAAGCCTTGAAATTTATTAGTATTAAATAAAATTTACGAAAGTTTAAAAATTTATTATTATTAAATGAAATTTATGAGACCTATTTATATTTAATTGGTTTTCCTTTTTTGACGTGTTTTTTTTTTATTTGGGATCTATGAATAAGTTTTTTTTTCTTAAAGTTAAATTAGGTTTGACGCCCCGAGGAGCAAGTGTAATGAATAGTTTTGTTAAAGTATTTCCTTGTTAGAATATGAAATAAATGCCATTACTTGAATTTGAAGCATGCAATAATTACTTTAAAGCGTTACGAATTTGAGGAAGTGAATTTGAACAATTAACCAAAGTCAACTTTCTAAAACATTAACTAAAATTTGTGCTGCCAAATAATTAACTTGAATTCCCAATGCAAATAATAAATGCAATTATTAAATACATGGACCTCAGAAAGTAAATCCAAGATAGGTGCAATGCAACAAACCCCTTCCCATTTGAAATTTTAATTTGAACATGTTCACGTGAGTGGTGCTTTTAGAATTCTGTAGTTGGCCAGGAAAAAAAAAAAGAATTTTGTAATATTTCTTTTTGCCAGTAATTTTGTAATATTTCTAAATGAATATTGAAAAATAAAATTACAATACAAAATATAAATCCCAAATTTTGGAGAAGTAAACTATGCATTGTAAAGTAAGCAATAGCAACCAAAGAAAACACAAATATCTTTCTACTAGCTTTTGTCTAAAGTCTAAAGAGTGCGTTTTTATAACCTTTCACAAGATTTTAGTCACTGCTCCCTGTCTATAATTATTAATATAAGAGTGAGATAATTAATCTGTGTATATTAAAAAATTAGTTAAATTAGTTATTTATAATAAATATTTTTTTAGAATATCCTTTCTAATCACTTGGATTATAAGTTTACAACTATCTCTTGAAAGGAACTTTTTTGTTATAAGCAATCATATGAATAGTTTAAAGAAGAAATTGTAAATCTGAAAACAAAATAAATTAAGATCATATATTTAAAATCAAATTAAACCTCTTATCTAGTTTTTATATTTATAATGGGAGGTGGTGCAAGCTCGTATCAGATTCTAAGGATGCACTCTGTCATAAATAATCCCGTCTCTTAAATATGTGATCAAAATTTGATTCCTTATTGCGTATATATGTGTATGAAGATGGACAGAGCCTACCTCTATCACGGGAAAGTAGTTTTGAAGAAAGCGAACTTAAAAACAAACCTGAAGAAATGAAAGTAGTATTTTAAAATATAATACTCCTCCGGTCCTAATTATAAGACCCAATTGATTTATTTGAGGAGATTAAGGAAGTAAGTTAAGTTGGTTATTTATAATAAATAAGTGTTGTCATTCCTAAAATATCCTTGCTAATTAAGTATATTGGCTAAAACTATCATTATTAGAAGGATTATCTTGGAAAACAATGCATAAATATAAGAGACAAAATGAATTGGGATCTTATAATTAGGACCAAATAAAAAATTAAATGGGGTCTTATAATAAGGACCGGAGGAGTAGTATTTATAATATAGAATGACTAAAACACCCTCATAAGAAAACTTTTCTCTTTGTTCCACCTTGGGTCTTGTGTAGAGCTGGTAATATGGGTTAAATTCGCGGGTCCAACCTGCCAACCCGTAAAAAATGACGGGTTAGGGTTGGCCAAAAGCTAACCCGCCAATAAACAAGTCTTTTTAACCCGCACTATCAGGCCCGCAACCCGTCACGGGTTAGCCTATCAACCCATGGGCTAACCCACATTTATTTTTTTTATTTTTTAAAATGTTTTAAATTAGTATAATTATATTATTATATATTATATCCTATCTAAAAAAATAAAAAAGAATACCTATATAATTTATTTGGTGTTTTTAATCAGATATTTTAAGGAAAAACAAAAATTTTATTATTATTTTTTAATATTATATAAGAAAAAAGTATTAAAAAGTAAAAAAATACTTCAAAAAATAAATAAATAAATATTGGCGGGTTGGCGAGTCAACCTATCTTGTCGGGTTAGCCAACCCGCCTTTAAACGAGCATTTTCAACCCAACCCGCCACAGGCTCAACCTGCCATGAGCCAACCTGTAACCCATGGGTTGGCCAGTATTACCAGCCCTAATCTTGGGTTCGTATTCGGTGCTCATCCAGTGCTTATCACTTAATAAGCAACTGGGATTGATCTGAACGGTACAGATTATCTTTATTTTTTATTATATGACTATTAAAAAAATAAAAATAAAATTAAATCTAAACCGTTTAGATCAGATAAGTATACTCATGAGCACCCAACGCGGATCCGTCTTGCACCACCACGAACAACCACCCTGTGACTAGAACACCATGAGAAGCCGTAGTCAAAACACGCCCAAATTTCAAACAAAAGTCACAATCGACAGTTTCAACACCAACGTAGCCAAAAGAAAACCAAAGCAGAATCAACGTTCAACAATAACCAAATTGAATCAATGGTTAATATAATTTTTAGTCTCTTAAATTTTAAATCATAGGTTTTGGTTCCTAAAAAAATAAAATAGTTCAGGTTTTTATTAAATTATAGGAACTAATGTTCTAAATGAAAATAAATTTGAGGAACCAAATATTTTGAAATATGATGGACTAAAATTAAAATGAGAGTAGATTTGAAGGACTAAAAATTATATTAACTGCTTTAATAAATGAATAAACAGAATCTTGTTTGTTAAACTATAATAGAAACAATATTCTCTTTAAACATGTCTTTTTTTTCCCCAAAAAAAAAAGACTTCTCTATTTATTCTAGAAACAATTAGGGAGAATTATAATGTCTCAAGAAAAAATATTAATAAGTTCTAATGACAAGTAAGTAGTTATCATTTACCAACCTAAAACTTGTTATTATAGGTTGTTTGTTGTTACTAAAATTTTTTAGTAATTATGTTTTCTATTTAAAACTTGATAGTAAATCTTCCAAACAACTATCGTCAGTCAAAGCATGAAGGGCTAAAATCAATTAACAAAAAACAAAGCCAATGCTAGCAAAACTAGATTAAGGGGATGTTTGGTTAATCTCATAAGTATTTTTCAAAAGCACTTTTCTACAAATCGAGACAAATTCTTTTACATATTTATTTCGTATATTGTAAAAACACTTTTAAAACCATGATTTTATTCTAACCCAAACACCTCCTAAATCTTCTTGTTGCCTCGTCACATTCTTCTTGTCATCTATTAACCCTTGATCGCAAATAACTCAGCTCAGTCGCGACTCACAATTTAAATAAAGTGTCTTGTTTCATGCTGTCAAAGTGACCACGACCTTTGCCCTTACTACTGCATTTGAATAACAGTTGCAATCCCTGACCTTCCCCTTTAAATCTCAGCCATGACCTCCGCCCTATCATCTCCTCCATCGCAGTGGGTCAACCACCTCCGCCCCCTCTCACCCCCTCTTTGTTCTGTCTTCGCATGCTCCCACCGTCGTGAACATCGTCTCTTTTCACTGTCACTATCGTCATAAATGTGCTTCACTCCATCTTAAACCTATAACGAGGGAGGTTTGAAGGGTAAAAATAACAAATAACATTTGATTTTTGGAAAATTTTAACAATTGGACGGTGCGATAGAAGCGAGTTCTATCGATTTTAGTGGAAGATTCATCAAGAATCGGGTTTCCAAGCACCAAACACGAGTTACGGGCTCATTTTTATCTGTTTATAAACATTTTCATATAAATTGAGATAAGTTTTTCTCATATACTTATCTCATATTTTGTAAATTATGACTGAAGAACTGATAAAATCCTGATCCCAAACAAGCCTTGCATGGTTTTATTTCTGTTTTTGCTTCCTCAGCTTTAGTTCCATTGTATCAAACGGGCCGTAAGTCATTTGTTGTCAATCTAGATGCATGCCGAAAAAGGGGAAAATGACATATAAAAAAACTTAAAATTATGATATTCCAATTTAGGAAGCTAAGGGTTAAAAATGACAGAGAGGAAATATATTCCCAAATTGAAATTGTGAAATTCAGAAGAAATAACAAAAAATGCCCTTTTGTTTTTTTTTTTTTTTGAAAATTTTTTTCAAGTCCTTGCCAGCCACCACGAGCGATTGGATGCTAGCATCGGGCACTGGTGTGTTGGGTGACAAGTTTTTTTCCTCCGCCATGTGATAAATTATTTAAGGAAAGTGGTGGGGGTGGGATCAAAACCTCTGGGTCATTTGAGCCAAGGCAACCATTAGATCACTAATGATTTGTTAACCTTATAATGTACAAAAAAAAAAAAAGACTCTTTTATTGTGATTCCAATCCATGATAACAATTTATCTGGGAATGCCAAGTCTTGATTGAGAAATGATAAGTCTAAATTTGATATTGACAAAGCATTTCTTCTTGATACATAACAAAAAATAATATGTGCATTAATTAAAAATGATAACAATTTATCTAGAAATGACATGTTTTGATTGAAAAATGACAAGTCTAAATTTAAGATTAACAATGTGTTTTTTTTAATGCATAACAGGAAATAACATGTGCATTAATTAAAAATGACAACAATTTATCTAGGAATGACATGTCTTGATTGGGAAGTGACAAGTCTAAACTTGAGATTAACAGGGTGTTTTTACAAGACATGTCATTCCCAGATAAATTGTTGTCATTTTTAATTAATGCACATGTTATTTCCTGTTATGCATTAAAAAAAACACATTATTAATCTCAAGTTTAAACTTGTCATTTCCCAATTAAGACATGTCATTCCCAAATAAATTGTTGTCGTTTTTAATTAAGAAACACGTTATTTTCTGTTATGTATCAGGAAAAGATGTTTTATTAATATCAAGTTTAGATTTGTCATTTCTCAATCAAGACTTATTATTCTTAGATGAAGTGTTGTCGCGAACTGGAGCTACAGTAAAAGAGTCAATTTATATATATTTTTGCATTATAAGGTTAAGAAATCATTGATGGCTCAATGGTTATTTTACCTTCACCAGTTGGCACCGACATCTGGTCACCGATGGTGGCTGGCGATGGCTTGTCACTAGCGAGGGGTTGAATCTTTTTTTTTTTTTAAATAAAAGGATATTTTTGTTATTTCTCACTAATTTTAAAATTTTAATTTGGGAATAACTTTTCTCTTTTGGGATATTCTAATTTCAATATTCTTTATTTGTCATTTTTCCCGGAACAGGAAAATTTAATTTCAAAATTTTCAAAAACAAAAAATTTTTTCCTGTAAAAAAAAATCATCTCCACCGGGCCCACCATAGTTTCTTATCACGAGCATACATACTGCGGCTGCCCCGATTAGAGCAAACCTCTTCAGTTACTGTTGAACTTCCTTAATCGCTTCTACGTCCTAACCATGGCCGAACTCGTGCACTGTCTGTCCCACTCCGAGGTAACCGCCTCTTTCTCTCTCTGTCTCTGCCTCTCGCTCTCTCTATCTTCCTTCCTATATATCTCCAGTTAATGATCTCTCTGTCTATGTCATTGAAATCAAATCGCTCCCTTTTTGTGCTTTCACTCCTAGTAGTAGCAGCAGCAGCGGAACAAGCACACTGAAATGAGCATTCCGCCGGCCATGTGGACGGGACTCCAGCCACCGCCGTTCACGGTGGCGCAGTGGCAGGAACTCGAACACCAAGCTCTTATCTTTAAGTATCTCAAAGCCGGATTATCCGTTCCGCCTGACCTTCTCGCTCCGATTCACAAGAGCCTCCAATTGATGCCGGTTCCTCATTCAGCTCGTAAGCCAACAAAACCCCCAATTTCTTCTCCCTCTAACCCCTGCATTTTTCACTTCGTTTCTGTTCCAAATCCCTAATTTCTGCCCAGTATTACCACTTAATCGTCTTTCTGCGTTTGTTTGTTTGTTTGTTTTTTTTTTCCGGTCCTGAAGTGGGTTATAGCTCCTATTTCGGGAAGAAGATAGACCCAGAGCCGGGAAGGTGCCGGAGAACCGACGGTAAGAAATGGAGGTGCTCGAGAGACGCACACCCAGATTCTAAGTACTGTGAGCGACATATGATTCGCCGTCGTCATCGTTCAAGAAAGCCTGTGGAAGCATCACAAGCTGCTCATCCTCCTGCTCAGTCTTCGGAGGTTAGTGGTGGGACCAGAAGTGGTTGTGGAAACTCATTTCCCAGCCTCCCTCTGCACACAAATGGCACTCGTGAGGGTTTAAGCCTTGGAAACAACGTATCACAGCTTCAGATTGAGTCTCTTCCCAGTGAGATGAACAAGAAAGAGTACAGGTATGATAACAGTACAGCTTCTTGTGACGTGAGAGCATAGTCTGAAGGGACCATTGTGATTTTCATGTTGTGTTGGTGTTGTGATTGTTTGAGCTGTGTGCATGCAGTGTTGTCTTTCTGGTGTTTGACTTATGGTGTCATATCATGCTTGCAGTGAGTCCTAGACTCTCTTTGGAGTGGTCATTTGTTTGTGTGAATGATGTTTTTTATGACAGGGACAAAGTTATTATTATCTTATAGACTTGTTGTGTGTGGTAGCTGTAATGCCAAGTTACCTCACATGTGTGGATCATTGCGATGCGTGGGATGGAAAGAGTAAGAAGTAAGTAAACTAGCTCGTGCGTTGAAGCTGGTCTTGTATTTTGTACAACAACTCTTTTTCTGTGTTCAAAAGGTAGAATCTTCTCGATTTTAGAGATCTAGTTTCATGCTTGCAATGCTTTTAACTCCGACATTTCATTTTAGAACTAACAAATGGGCTTTGGGGGACAAGAGAAACACAGTTCTCGACATTGTCTAGAGTATTCTTGTGATGTTAATTTGCAAAATCATCACAGCAAAATTTTCTGGACATGGATATGAAGGAGAGAGAATTTTATGTTATTCATTATCAATGATCTAATGACACTTTAACAATGGTGGTTGTTAGCTCGGTGAAATCCTTTCCCCCAGTATAATCGCTGTTTAGATTGTTGAATGAAGCTGCTGATTTCACCCCCCCCCCCCAAAAAAAAATCTGATTGGTGATATGCTTTTTTCGTTTCTTCCCCCTCCTTTAAACTATTGTGGACTTGTCTTAGCTGATTCTTCGTGTTTTATTTATTTTTCATGATGAGTGTGGGTCCCATGTATTGCACGGTGTTTGATAAATAAGCAATACTATTTGTGGCTGATGAATGTCGCATCTTGTTCAAGTTTCTATAATATATATATATATATATATATAATATGAATTGAGCAACTTGTTATGTACTAACCACTTTGCAGGTTTGGGCTGCAATCTGAAGTAGATGAGCATGACTTCTTTCAGAAAGACCTAGGAAATGTGAGGTATCTTGGCTTTGACTCTTCCTCAGACAGCATGTGGTCTCAACTGTCTCACATTTCCTCGAACGCTGTCTCTGAATCAAGTGAAAGTTCTGTTATGGCTAACAACTGTTTTCAACTGCAAGCGATGCCGGATACTGAGCCTGCATCAAACATTGATGTCGTGTCATCCAAGCAACTCGTCTTCAATGGCCAGTTAGGTTCAACTGGTTGTTTGAAACAGGACTATCAGAACCCTCAGACTCTGATCAATGCTTGGCCATGGAAGAAGGAGTCTGGCTCACCTGTGATGGAGTACAGACCAAATAAGGATGCTAATGGCAACCCAGATGTCAATGTTGATTGCTGTGGATCCCTGTAAGTTACCATAGAAAGCTTTGAATAAATATAATAGAATTCCTCAGGCATTGGAAAGAAGAATTCTCAGACTGAGTATTGCTGATATTAGAGGAATCAAAGTATTAATTCCCAAGTTCCATATTTGTGGTTTTATTTCACAGTTTCCTATTTACTTGAGGGATTTCTGTTATTTTAATGATGTAACTTGGGTTTTTAATTTTAATTTATTGTACTGGGATTTAGTCTTGTTATTGAATTTTTGTGTTTCCTTTTGTTCTCCCTTTAGATTATTGTGGCCCAGTTCTGCTTTTGAATTTCTATGGTTTCTGCGCATATAAACCTCTTGCCTGATTACGCATCGGCATTAAATAGAATTGAGTTTAATTAGTTCATTATGGGAAGTAGAGAGAAATAAAATTAAAATGGTGGGGCTCAATCTCTAAAGTTGAGTATTATTTATTATTATTGTTACTACTACTACTACATTTTTACTTCTCTCTACTTCGCCTTATAAATTATTTTAGGAATAAAAATAATTAAGGTCTAGAAACCGATCTTTCAGCATGGAGTTGCCTTTTTTTTTTTTAAGGAAAAACTAGATATTTTTCTATGCATTATGTAGAAAATTCAAAATAAACTATCAATACTCATGGTGTCTGAATATGGAATGATTTGTTACAAATTCGACGTTTTAAACTGATGTTGATGACGTTGATCGCAAAAGAAATCTCGTCTCTCCTTTTTTGGCCAAGGTCGTCTCTTTTAAAATAGTCATTATGGATGACATTTAATATCTTTTGGGTGCTAATTTATCCAAAGGCGTTCTTGAATCATGATTGAATTAAAGGAAGTATCATTGATATGAATAATGAGGTTCAGTATTCTATTCTTTATGTAGAAGGAGAAATGCATCTTGAATGATATAAAATTATACATTACATTATTTGTAAATTATATGTAAAATAAATGTATAAAAAACAAATCTAGTTTTCGTAAGAGTGGCAGTCAAGCTTCGTGGCATGTATTTTGACAGCCATGTCATGTATAATAATAATAATGCTGCAAAACTCATGCAAAAAGTTTCTTTCCTTTTTCCTTGTTTTCTTTTCTCTCTTTTGATAAAGGGGGAATGACGTCAAACCAATGCTGAAACTGAGAACTAATAAGCCAATAATGCATATCAGCCGATAAAAGATTTGAATTGCCTAAAGAGTAAAGATGGTGTTTTTAATATTTTATTATGTGAAATTTATGCAAAAGTTAAAGGAGGTAAAACGAACTAAGTTTCAGTTTCTGGTAAAACCTTGTGGGGCAGTAAAACTGTAAAATTAGCATTTACCAATGAACAGTGTTGGCTTGAATGGTGGTTAGAGAGCAGAGTCAAAGCACGTTTGGGTCGTAGGCTACCCCCAACTAGACAGTAACAAGTCAAATTTGAGTGGCACTTTTCTTTTTGTCAAAGGACCAAAATAATCCTTCCCAAAAAGAGAACATGATATGCCCCATTTGTCTGTTTGGATTTTAGCCATACTCGTCCACGGCATATTCAGTCCTTGCATCCCATTCCTTTTGCGCTTTTTCCTGATTTTTTTTTTCCTGCTTCCTTTCAAACAAACACAGTGCTAGAAGATCAACTATTATAGCCTTCTTCTCTGACTTTTAGTGCCGTTCTTGATCCTCAAACCCACCAGGGTTCTTAGAACAAAAGCTGAAAATGCAGAGGAGCAGGGGATTGTTGAAAAAAGATCACCCGAAGTACGAGAAACCCATTATCGATGGGGAGCTATTTGAGGCTGTGAAGCTGGGTGATTGGTTCTGGAACCTGCAAGACACAACAAGGCATTGTCCTTTCTGATGACTAAGGGTAATAATTAATAATGGTGGGACTCTCTGTTAAAGGCAGGGTGGCCCTGAGCTTCATATCCGGGAAGCAGTGCGAGAACCTCGTAAATACCCTGATTGGGAATTCTCACGAGTCATGTAAAACTTTGATGCAAAGTAGGCAGTTATGCAGGAAAGATGACGCATGACCTGTTATCTAGAGATAACTCGTATTTTACAAAAGATACCACATGAATAATCTCTTTAAATATGAAACTTTTTAGAATGATGTTTAGCCTGTGTTCGTAGAACAATCTCTACAAATAATCCCCAAAACACGCTTTGTTTGTAATAATAAACCCTTAGGGGATTTGTTGTTGTGTTGATATTATTGCTTTACGGTATTTGAGTAGGAAAGTAACTCATACGAAATAATCATTATAAAATAGGTAAATACAGAAATGATTTGAGTAAACTCTATGTACATGAACCAATTAAAGAACAAGAAAAAGACACGCGGCTTCTCTAAAAAACTAGACCAAAATACATTCTATAGTACAAAGCCTCGTTCTGAAAGATTGAAGGTTGTCAATGTTACTTCCTCCTCAGCAGCTAAGGGAAATGAAGGCTACAAATTTGGCAGCTGCAGAAGCCATCAATCTTTTCCTGCAAGCAAATAAGCAGGTCTTTCAATTTGATCTCCCTTCAGTTAGGGAAATTCACATACCAAAGGAACTAAAAAACTGATCTTGTCTGAAATTCCCTTTATCTCATCATATGCACATGATTTGTAGTTCTTCGTTAACATTGATGATCTTAAACTGCAACTACGAGAAGATCATCTGTCACTTGTTCCTGTCACACAACTTTTTTTCTTCTCCTTTTTTTTTTTTTTTTCACGGTGAGGTTCTATTTATGCCAAGCGACATGAAACCAGTCATAACACACAAGTTAATACAGACAAAAGCTTCTGGGGTGTAATGTGCAACACTCGTATCATTGGATCCAGCTATTTAGTTTACATGGAACATGCCAATATGGTAGTCCAACGAATAAAATATATGTTACTCCATTGACAATTACTATCACTAGTACTTGTAAGGAAGGATTCCAATAAAGGAATCATATCGACAGATGTACAACACATAATCAATTTAGTGATTGAAATTTATTACTTAAGTTACTTGATCTTGCAATAGGCAGATTAGCATGCACCAATCCCCGAAGGGAAGAGGTATGTTAAGAACATGCAAGCTTAACACTATATAAGCTCAACAAATAACAGAGAAGGAAAGGAAAAACAATTACACAGAAGAATTTTGCAAGGCAAGCATAAAATCAAACAATCAGGTAATAGAAGATACACATAAATTGAAGAAGTCGCAAGTAAAGGAAGTATGTTCTTCTAGCAAATAAAGTTTAAAAAAAAAAAAATCAATAAATTCCTTACCCTTGATCAATAACTGCCTTTGCCTAAAGCTAGACAATTTCTCCGTGGCTTCTCTTTGCAAGTAAGAAACACCACGTACAATTCCACTCCAGCTATCCTCGGCAACATGTTTTCCAGAAAGAAAACCATTGAAATGTGCTGACTCCAATGCAGAGCCTCTTCTTGCCATAATTGCTAGATTAAAAAGGAGAAAAGGTAAAACTCTAATCTCCAAGCGCACAAGATTAAGAACATCAAAATCTAAATGCACAAGATTTTCATATTCATCAAGTGAAAGAGGTCCGGTTAGGATGACTCTTGAATACAGAACTTTTTGTGGATAAAGTAACAACTACAAAAAGCGACTGATATTTTAACTCTTTAGGAATTTACCTTGATAAGGAGCTTGACAGAAGTTCATAGGAAGACCTATACCAAAGCCAGCCAGAGTGATACCTACACTAAATCCAACACCACAGCCAGCTCCAACATAGCCCACCACTTCAGGGCCAAATCCTGGACCCCACCCAACACCACAGCCAATGCCCACACCCATCCCCCAAAATGTTCCATAGGTTGGATGAACTGGGTTCCACCTTTCACATCTTCCAAACAATCCTTTTATAATCATAATGACCTGAGAACAAAGATAAACCAAAAAAAAAAAAACCATTTCTTCAACCAAATAAGAAAACCTATGCAATATTATTGCTAAAATAGTGGCCTTCTTTCAACTGCTATACCATGTTTAAACATTCAGTCAGAAATATGTACCAGATTTCATTTCGCATATAAGTCGCTAATATGTAAGAAATGTATCAAATGACATTAACTTTAAAGTGGCAAAGATGGTCACCGGAAAATAATTCACCAAATCAGGAACTATGAATATATATGTATATATAATTGAACTAGAACCCTGTTCAAACATCTGAAGTCCTAGGCAAACAAGCAATAGAGACCAGCCCAAAGATCAATCAATGAAAGATATTCCCCCAGTCAAGGCCATATCATGTCCTTAAACATTTGAAGTGAAATGGGCAACAAGCCAAAACTTGCTTCAGCTTAAAAGCCAGAAGCATTTACTTGTGCACCAGCAGGACTATATTGTCGAACGATTTGGAGGAGATTAGAATTATAACTTAACAACTAAAGGAATAAGGAACAATCTACCACTATTCTTTCCTTTTTTTTTTTTCCCTGCCCAATGTTCTCATGCTGCAATTCTATCTACTCGATGAAAAATTAATCTGTACCACTGAGGAAAAGGTGGAACCCTGGAAAGTGACAAGGCAGTTCTAGACAAGGTCAAATTAAATCCGTTTTGCAATTTGAAACAATCTAGCTAATTATTCTTCTACATATATTCATAGAAACTCATAATTCTTGTAGCACAAAAGACGTCCCATTTCCATGTCAACGATGAGTAGTAGTATCTAGGAAACCTCTTTTATGGTGACATATAATAACATATCCCCTTCACATAAGGAATTAGGAGCACACTATAATGACGACTAAGCGACTCAGAAAGATTTTTTTTTTCCACCCCGCATTTTGATTATGGGACAAATAAATTTATGGGATATCTTTTGGGTCACTTTCCTAACTTTTGTCAGCATACCTTCACATCGGATGCAAGATCAAGAGAACACATAAAGAAAGCGAAATATAGATCTCGAGTTATAAAAAAATGATAAATATTAATAGCAATTCCGCTTCTATGCTTCAAAGAAAATCCCTTTCCATCTAAGTTCTTCGCTCTTGCTAACACACTATATAACCTCAGATGTTTGGAGAGATACAGTAAAAAGAGAAACACACAAACGTCCACGCAAAACAGCTTCTTATCAGTGAAAGGAACGGGGGGCGAAGGGAATGAAACTGATGCAAGAATCGCAAATATCAGCTTACCAAGAGGTTAATTTACTACCATAAAAATTCTGCTTGGAATAAAAACAAAGCTGCTGGATTCACTGCAATTTCTTCATTTGTTCATTCATGAATCGTAATCTCTAATGCTAGAGGATACTTGAATTTCCGGGTTGATGAACAAAGGCTGGGACTCAACGCTAGAAAGGCTCGTATCAAGCGAACTTATCCGAAATGCATATTTCCATGGACCCAGCCAATAACCCGATAATATTCGGATCCGGACGGCGTTACATGGCCATCATGTGGGCCCTAAAAGAACCCTCCAGTGACTAGGCTTTGCATTAGTCATATTTCTCGCGTTAATATTATATTACCTCCGATTCTATTTATAAGAGCTAGTTAACTAATTTAAAAAAATTAAAAAAATTAAATTATTTATTTATAATAAATATGTGTTATTTTTCTTAAAATATCCTTACTAATCAATTGTATTGGTTGGAATTATTATTGTTAGAAGAACTATCTTAGGAAAAATACATAAACATGAGAGACAAAGTGGATTAGATCTTATATTTATGATCAAAATAAAAGTTAAGTAAGATCTTATATTAAGGATCGGAGGTAGTATATAAGACTTATTTTACATATTTATTAATTTTTTTAAATTAGTCATATTGATATTTTTTCAGTAATAATGAAGTAGGAGAGGAAGGAAAGGAATTAAGAAAAATACTTACGGTGTTTTAGAAAAAATATATCATATTAACTAATTTAACTAGTATTCTTAATTTACTCAAATTAGTTAATTAGGTCTTATATTAAAGATATCGAAGGAGTATCTAGTTATCTACCTCAATAAATTATACTCCTCTAGTACTTAATATAAAACCTATCTAACTAACTTGATTAGATTAAAAAAATAAAGTAAGTTAGTTAATTATAAAAAATATGACATGTTTTTTCTAAAACACCATAATTAGTTTTTTTTAACATTCCCTCTCTCTCTTCTATTTGATTATGGTTGACGAAGTATCAATAAGGGTAATTTAAAAAAATTAATAAATATAATAAATAGGTTTTATATTTGAAATTAAGATTAACTCGACAATTAAGTCTTATATTGAGTAGTAATCAGTATGAAATATAAGATCTATCCCGTTAAATTCGATACATTGTAATTAAAAAATGTCTACTTATTTCTAGATTTTGTTAAATTATGTTTTTTTCCTTAAAAAATCCACGTTTTTACCATTACTTGCATATAGTGCGATTGAATATAAATTTTATTATATATATTGATCGATGATTTGATGCTATATTGGTTGATAATTAATTAATATTGAGTTAAAAAGTTAGATTTAAAAGAAAAATTAGATGATTTCTCATTAAATGCATGGTGAAATAAAAATAAGAAATCCACTTCTATGAAGGATTTAGATCTAATCTAATAGAAGTGAAAAATATATATATTATTCAATTATTGAAATATCAAGTCATATTCCACTATGTGAGGTGAATTACATAAATTACGATTCAGTTATTGAAATCAAGGAAAAGAAATAACAATAAAGATTGAGGTTGGAGCCTTTTGAGAATTCATGCACCCTCAAGTTTTAAATCGCCACAGAAATTACATTCCAAGACATTAGACTGCCCATCATCATCCTTTGGAGGCAGAGGAGCCAGTGTGCCAGAACAGTTCTTCTTATCACATACATACTTCCGTAGGAACCAATCATGAGGCAATCCGCTACTTTGATCATCATCATCAACACCCCAGTTGGCTTCAATCTTGCACACCTCTCACACCCACAAACAAACCCATAATCTTCCATCAAGATCCTCTTCCTCGTCCAATAATCCCTATTGATTCTAAAATAGCTTATGCACACTTCTCTCCCCTCTGCAACATCCTCAATCATCCTGATCACAATGTCCGTGTTGTGTTCATCTCCAGGAACACCATCATCGACGTAATCGAATCTGCATGCATTGGGAAGACAATCATGGTTAAAGAAAGTGGCATTTGGGTATATAGCATAGGCCTTGATGGATCTCTGAGGACCATCTGGGGAATATGGCTCCATTAAGCAGAAAGAATTAAGCCTATCTTTAGCCATAAGTTGAGCTGTGAGTTCTGCAGGGAGCTGATTCTGAGGTGGTGGGCACAGAGAAGAAATCAGAGAGTGGAGAAAGCTTGAAGCTTTAACAATGGCGTCATCTGGGGTTCCCAGAAGAGAGAGCAAGATCTGAATACTGGAAGGGGAAAGAAGGGAAAGGTTATAGACAGCAACGACGAAACGAGCCTGGACTTGAAGTTCATGGGATTGACGAAGAAGCTCTGAACCAGAGTCTCGAAGACAAGACAGGGCCTGACATACCCATGAAGAATGAGAGGATTTGAGAGCAAGAGAGAGGCATTTCTGGCTACAGAAATGGTGGCGCGAACAAGAGGGGCATGAATAATATGATGAAACAGTGTGTTGTGTGTGGGGTTGAAACTGGTAAAATTGACATGAACAGTGATCACAGTAAGAAGAAGATGAATCAGAGAAGAGAGGGAAAGTGGAATAGAGAATGATGGGAGATTCAGTGAGGATGATTTGGCCGGCTTTGAGATTCTGAGTTGCAACTAATCC